>NC_142802.1:25893105-26045957 GCF_049724085.1 Artemia sp. Qi Xiang Cuo | reverse complement strand
AACTGAAAAGAAAATATTTGTGATATAATTCGTTTTCAGTTAAGAACCAATGACGCAATAGGCTTTTGGTTGTTATTTACAGTTAAGGAAGGGGGCAGCATCCAAAATCTTGTTTATAGTGAAACTATATTCGTCTTGAACAACTTTAGAAAGAACTAATAAATTTAACTGAATATTTGATGTATAATGATATTAATTGCTGAAAGCTCATCAGTTCAAAATTTTACTATAATTTTAATGTTTATTTTCAATATTTAGTACAAAAGAAAATATTTGTAATAAAATTCAATTCAAACTTATTATTTCCTCCGAATAAGAAGAGCAAAAAAAAAAAAAATAATAACCGCAATTAACAGGCCATAAAATTCTTTTAAGCTATATAACAATAAGCACGCAAAGGCCTTCAGTCAAACTTACCACACAAATTAACATTTCATTCAATAAATAATAAATTAACACTTAAAATTAACACTTCACAAATTAACACTTCATTCAATAATTAATAATAATAATAATAAAAAATTTAAATAAGCTTCATGTGCAGCTTTATATAAATTATGAGAGAAAAGAGGTAATTTGGATAAAAATTTCTTTTGCTTTTTCTCCAAAACATCAACAGGTTTTTTTTATTTTATATGTATTCATTAAAAAAGTATTTGATTCAGATTTAGAAAAGCGGCAAAGGAACTTAGCAAAATAAAAAAATGTGGTTTTTACATGCGCAATGTAACTAATTCTAAAAAACGGGAGAAGCGATGAAAAAACTAAAATCTGAGGCAAAGTGACTGTATTATATGCCCGAGCCAGTGATTTCCGAAAAAGGAGATCGCGAAGACAAATTACTTTCCCGAAACTAGACGCTATTCTACTTTTAACTGCTTTAGAAATAGAAGTACGGCATAGAGCTAAAGTTGGTCCATAAGGCACACCAAGATATAAAAAAGATTCCAAAGGTTTTAAAATGCTATCATAAATACGAACAGAAATTTCTGAATTAACGAGATCATTAGCCTTACGACCAAGAATTAAAAAACTGACACTTTTCAGGGCGAAAACGAAGTCCATGCTCACTAAAAACCTTTGCTAAAAAATCTACATTTTGTTAAAGTGATCGACTCAAAAGGAGTAAATCATCTGCGTAAGCAATCCACGACAGAACATATCCTTTACCATAAATAATAGTCAACTGAATTTGATCAAAAAGCCCCGAAACAGTAATGTTGAAAATCCAAGGAGAAATAATGCTTCCTTGCCTCAGCCCTCTATATAACTTAATATTATAATCACTAAACTGATTCTTCCACTTAATACGAATACGAGAGGAGCCATACCACTTTTTTAAAACCAAAACTACTGGTAGTGGGATATTACTCTTCAGAAGCGCAGTCATAGCCCAAAAATGGATCATTGAATCATACGCCACCGCAAAATCTAATGCAAGTGTATAAACTGTATTCCATGGCTTACAAAGGATATTATTCTTGAAAGGAGGGTATGAGCAACGTCCATGTTTAGCCCCTTACGGAACCCAATTTGATTCAGGCCTTGGTTACAAGACTCCAGATACTTTTATAAAAATAACTAAAATACTTTGCTAATCTGGCACGAAACAGTAATCGGCATGTAATCAGAACATTGTTTCGTATTCCCTCCTTTTTTTGAAAGGGGTGAAGCGGTAGCACGAGAAAAGCTAGCTGGAAGAAACTCCAGAAGAAAGAATAGTAGCAAAAAGGGTAGCGATAAGAAGGATTGCTTAGGGGGCTGCTCATTTTATATGATTGTAAGGTATACCATCATGATGAAAAGAATGCTTACTTTTTAGAGATTTAATTGCTGCCGTTACATTTTCAACAGAAACAGATATATTTACTATTTGGGCGGGGCTTTGAAATTTCATCGGATAATAAAGACTCAAGCCGTGATTCAACTGCCGCATCACCGGATGAAAAAACATGATTATAATGAGTTATCCAATCATCTAGTTTCAGAGAACTATTAGAATCTGGTCAACAATTATTATTACGACGTCTAGAAATAACCAAACTCCAAAGCTCATTCTTATCATTAGTAATCCTTGAACCAATTTCATCTTTTATAATTTCATTATGCAAACCAAACTCAGCGCGAAAAACGCGTTTAGTTAATTTCATACCATCATAAAATGGTCCAGATCGCGGTTTTCCCGCGCAATTCCATAACAAGCTTGAGATGCATTCTTTTGCCTTTGCTTTAAAATCGGGTTAAGGTTCCAACCTAAAACACGAGATCCCCGACGGAAAGAATCAGTCGTAAATGCTTTATTAGCCCCGACTTTTAAACTATGAACAATTTCAAGGTAAAATAGATCAATATCAATTTGATCAACGTCCTTAGAATAATTTACAGTTATTTTAGCTAAAAGAGCATCTGATTCTTCATGATATTTGCACATTTTTCCCGATCCCAGATCATTTTATTTACAATTTGACTAGAACGATGGATAATTTTAAAAGATGGAATTTGAATATTTAAATGAAAAGAAAGGTAAAAATGGTCACTAATAGGCATATCCAATCCAACATGAACAGGCTGTGGCAATACAGCTGCATTTGAAACAAGCACATTGTCTAGATTAGAGCAAGAACCAGAATTATGGACATACGTAAAATCTGCATCTTTTGAAACCATAGTAAAAACCGAAAACAAAGATAAAAGAGCGGAGGAGCGGACATCAGAAATAGCAAGGTTGCAGTTAAAATTCCCGCAAATAAGCCACTGAAAATCTGATGGAACTTTCGCCACAAATCGCGACAGTTCTAAACATACAAAATTGAAATCAAAATCCGAATCAATAGTATGATAATTTGTTGGTAAATAGCACGAAAAAGCGATAATCCCTGGGATTGTAACAGACACAAAATAACGATTAACGGCAAATACTGAAACTGGCATATTCTCTCGAATAAATATGCAAACGCCTCCAGATGGGCGTCCACCTGTAGGAGTAGCTGGAGATATAAAACACTTAAGCTGCTGCGACAGGCTCGAAAGAAAACTAGTAGAGTGGTCCAGAAGGGATGCTCTGGCAGACACAAATATCCAGATCGCTCAGCATAGACTGCAATACATGTTGCTTATCATCAAATCCATTCAGATTCAGAGATATAATCTTTGCACTAATCATTTTTTATTCTTTGCAACTTTTTCGATCAACCGTTTGCAGCGAAAGCTAAATCCAGTATGCTCATGAGATCCACAATGGAAGCAACAAGGTTTATTCTGGCAAGGGTTGTTACTAGAATGAGAGTGTCCACTACCAAGACACTTGAGACGACGTTCCACGCTAGAGCAACCCGACGATATATGCTCTAGTGACCCGCATCTGTAGCAAAATTGCGGTAAAAACTTATAATCAGTAGGCCGGAAATGTTCGTAGCCAATGTGAATCCCATGACGCAAATAATGAGACTTAGCCGTCGCCAAACGGAAGTATACAGGATATGACTTCGAAACACCGATGCGCTGTATCTCTTCGATACCTTGGTTAGAAGCACACACAAACACTCTCTGGATCAATTGGGAAGTCCACTCGTGATAATAAACCGACAATTCTTGATTTGCGAACCTCAGTTTTACCGACCTTTTCATTCAAAAGAGCTTTCAAGTTTTTGGCGTTTTGTCTTTTCGTATGAATGTCCCATTTCAGTTGCTGGGATCCTGATTCCTTAGAAAGTGAAATCCACACTATACCATCAGCTCCATCCAATGATTTCAGAAAAGCTTCACGCTTTAAGGGATCATCACAATCTTGTGTCGGTGAATCTACTACAAGACCATTGTTTCTGACTCGTTATTCAGCGGAGGCCAGGATTTATCAGGCCAAGTTTTTCTTTATTTATACAGCTCAAAACCTTGCTCTTTACTCCGTCACAACACTCTTTCACCACAGCAGGAGTCTCCGCTACCTTACTTGTGACGTAATCAAGTTTATCAATAATGCTGAAAAGATGCCAGTCCCAGGTTTGAATGGCACGGCTAAAGCACGGGCTAAAGTGAGCATTTTGATCCGTATCTATCGCAGGTATCGCATCACTTGCAGTCATGAAAAATTTCAGATTTGGCAGGCGAGGGGTTGCATCGTCAGAAATTAGGATGTCCGAAATATTCTACGACAGGCTTTACTTAGCAGAAGGACCGTGACGTGCAAGGAGTTTATGCGTGGGATTCACTAAAGATGTTAGGAGGCTTCTAGCTTGATCAAGATGTTCAGTAGAATAGAAGTTTGCACACGCAGATATACAGGAGGCGGACAAAATTCCTGACAGTAGACAGTGCCGGAAAAAGCTTAAAACTGGTGAATAAACAAGAGTCTCTGAAGGAGGCGGGATCTGCGGGGAAGCAGGTTTATCAACAAATTTCTCTCACCAGTCCGAGCACTGATGTATTATAATACTGTCTTTCTCAATGCTCTGAAGAATTTCACAGCGGTTATGGCATAGGCGACCACAACCTCCAGCAGATGTGTTGCAAATAACTGTTTCTCTGGTTTTGATAGTGAGGCTCTATTTGCAAACTTTGCACCCCGTCTTGTACAACTGTTCAGAAACCACGGCAACCATTTATGTATTAATAGTAATAACATATAAATATCAACTTGGTACTATGTGCTAAGGAACTAGAAGGGGGCTACCCCAAACCACTCCCCCCTCTTCACCTGAGTAAAACTATTACCAGATAAAATCTCTGCTTACGGAAGGTGTTCATTTCGGTGATCTTATATAAAAAAAAAAAAAAAAAAAAAAAAAAACAGTTCATAAACGCTCACAATCTATCACCGTGTATTGCGCCAAAAGTCATTTCATTTCACATTGCACCCTGCTTCGCGCAGTTTAATTTACTGTTATTTATTTCAAACTTAATCCTTATTCCAATCTAAGTCCCTGAATTAAATTCAAGCTCAAGCAGAGAATTAATGAATGGTTTTCAGTAAAGCGCCAATGACGCAGTAGGCTTTAGACTTTTACAGTGAGAGAAGGAGGCGATACCCAAACTCTTGTTTGTAGTGATTTTTGTTCGTTTCAAGCCTGATTTGCATATTTAATTTAAGTTTCACTCGTTTTAAGATTTATTTATTCATGATTTTCATATTCAATATAAGCATTACTCGCTTTAAGATCTATTTATTCATTTATATTATTATTTGTTGAATGTTTTTTTCATATGATTGTTTATTTAATTTCTGTTCGTTATGGATTTCATTTATTCTTTAATAGAAATTTCTGGTCGTTTTGATTTCAAATTTTAACAGGTATTTGTATCTTCTGAGCTTAAGTTTAAAATGGTCTTTACTTTTCTTTGAAAAACTTATTTTTCGGAAAGTTTTTTTTTAATTCATATTGGTAAAGGGATAAACAGAGTGATGAGTGTTTGGTTTTGTGTCTCGGCCGAAAGACACTAATAGCTCTTTTCATGCTCATTTTTAAAAGTAAAAAAATAAGTGATATGTCGCTTTTTCTTGCTCTGACAAATGTCTGTCTATTAGTGTGAAAACGAATTTTGAGATTCAATAAAATGTAATATAATGAAAAAAGACAAAAATTAATATTATCACTTCTTTTTAAAAATTATAAATAGGGTCTATCGACAAGCCCGTATAGCATATACTGAAACGGCCGTAGACGATAAATTATTTGTGGCTTCAAAAATCCATATCCAAACTCAGGCTTTCTAAATCCTCCATGCCCATATCCCAGTGGCTTCCCGTAACTCTGTCCAAATACTTGTGGCTTTCCATAGCCCAGTCCGAATCCCTGTGGCATTCCGTATACCTGTACTAATGGTCTTCCATACCCGTTGCCAAGTCCAAATGGCTTTGCAGAGACCAGCCCAAACCCTTGTGGATTTATGTAGGATGGTCCTAGTGGCCTTCCATACTCCTGCCCAAGTTCAAATGGCTTCGCATAGCCTGGTGCTAGTTCAAATGACGTTCCATAGCCCTGTCCTACTCCATATGGCGTCCCAAAGCTCTGCCAATTTCCAGGTTGAAGTCCTGGTGGACGGCTTTCTAAGGTTCCATAACTGTGTCCTGTTTTTACTGGGGAATTGGTAACTAATTCGTAGCCTTCTCCAACTTCATTATCAAACCCCCATATGCTTTCAGCTAATGAGCTCAGGAGGAGTCCCAGACGTAGAATATCATTACTCTCTTGGTTTGGAATTTCATCAGAAGCTGTGAGACAGGCCAGTGAGAAAACTGTGAGACAGGCCTGAAAAAAAATTGAGCAAAATATTAAAGGCACAAGAAATCCGAACTAAAATGAAGAAGTGATGTTTTTTCCTAACTTGGAAAGTAGTTGTATTGCACGATTAAGCCTTAGAAAATGCATCTACAAATAAAATTACGACCTAGGAAGGTATTCTCAATATCCTAAATCTCACTGTTAGTTATTTCTTTGGCCGTCTACTCATACCTCTTACAAAATTCTTTGAAGACTGTGTCGTCTTGAATCTGAGGTAAATTTTAATAACATTTGAAACACAATAAAACGAAGAAACCCCTTTGAAAACCATTTCTAAGCCTTAGCCTTGGCATCAAATCCATATCTGAAAATTTCATGCATCTAGCCTAATTTCTTAATCATGAAAATCCAATGTCCTAGAGAGGAAAAGGGGTAAGATGGTTGATTCTACAGGCACTATGATCATTTAATTTCCTGGTGCAAGAACCTCAAATTATGCCAATAGCTCATTTTAAAGCAACTATTTCTGAGATAAAGGTTACTAGAAAGGTGGACATAAATCAGGGTCACAGAAAGATTTTGGTCAACAGAAATTCTAGGGCCAAGAGCAAGATGTCCCACCCTTCTCCTTATTCATTAATAAATACGTTGCGTATCTCTTTTGACCCCTAATTACTTATTGTGACCTTAAATGCTCAATGGATTGTAACAAAGCATAACACGGGAAATATATATTTTACAAATTATATTTAGTTTTTACCAAAATCGGTATTTCAAAGCGTTTCGGGCCATCTCGAAATCGTTTACATTTGTAACTACAGCTCCAGGGACAAAGGCTCCAAATTATTTATATGATTGATTTTAAACAAAGGAGGAAAAAATGTAACACCCCGTCGCCTCTAAGATCACTCACCGATTTCTATCTCTGTAACAGGGCCGGTTGGTCCAGTTGTCGATTAGGCTACTTTTAAAATTTTTGTAACAGGTTAGATCATCGACAAATTTTTATATACCAGAGGCAACAGTCTAGCATGGTATGCAGTAAAGAGCCATAAGGCTATAATGTATTATTATTTTTTGTTTTTTTCAGAGCCACCTCACATCGAAAGAATAGCCGTGAAAACTTCGGAGGGGGTAATTCAGTTGGGAATTGAAATTTCTAGGGCATTTTTAAGAGTAAAAAGTTATCACAGGGTGGGTGGGTGGTTGCCACCCTCTCTCTCTTGTTTTTTTTAGCTGCCCTTCCCCCAATTCGCCAAAAATTTCTGAATAGCCTTTTGTGCTCACAACAGTCTAACAGTAAAATTGCCATGCCTCGGATGATGTAGGCCCCTGGATCAAGAAATGTAAGCTATGCAAGTTCTCCATTGTTTACATATAGGGTTTAATCTTTGGGAAGGATTTTTTTTTATCCGGGGTCTCCAAAACGGCTTAGTAATAAGGCGAACTTTCAGAAAATGTTGAGCTGTTGAACAAAATGAAAACACATTACGTACACGCCTTCTTTCATTACTTTCAGTAGATGTTGAGGGGGGTGTTGAAATATGATTTGAAGGCAAGTTGCCCTAATTGCCTTTTAAATATCACTCACTTTGACACTGATCTTAATTTTCGAGACAGCCATTTCGTTCAAATTAGTTAAAACGTCTGATAGCTAAACCTATGGGAATGACAGGACCCCCCAAAGCCCCGAAGGCAAGGGTTATAAATTATATATTTGCCCATTGTTTACATATACCATTTATTATTGGAAAGGGAAGAATGTTTGATCCAGGGCGTGTCTGTGACTGCGACTACTTCTGACTACGACTACGACTGCAACTACTTACGACTACTTGCAACTGCTACTGCGACTACTTGTGATCGTGACTACTTGCAAGTTTACCTGTGACTCTTGCGACTGCGTCCACTCTTGACTGCGGCTAGTTTTAACTGCAACTGAAACTATTTGCGACTGCAACTACGGCTGCTTGTAAATGCAACTGTGACTACTTGTGACTGTGAAGATTTATGAGTGCGACTATTTCTACCACTGTTGAACTAAATCAAACAAGTTTAAGTGCATCCAGGTTGTCAAAAAGGTTTACCTGCAATATTCTGGAAGAACTAAGGGTATTCAGTTGAAAATTTTAGGGAATGTTGAGGGGGACGTTGAAGTAAATCAAATGACTCTATGTGCACCCAGGCTCTCAAAAGGGTGTATCTATAGTATCTCAATAAATGCTAAGGGCAAACTCTCAGAGTTTGCTAAGGGCAAACTCTCAATAAATGCTAAGACCTGAAACTCTCAGAGAATATTGGGCTGGGGGCTTGCACTAAGTCAAAAGAAAATACGCTCATCCAGGTAGTCAAAAAGCCGTATCTGGGCGTATCCATATTTATCTTAGGAAAGGTGAAGGGTATTAAACTGTGAGGGAATTTTAAGGGGATGCTAAACTAAATCAAAAGACACTTTGTATCAAGGTTGTCACAGTGACATATTTGCAACGTCTCAAGAACAGTTAAGTGTACTAAGTTGGAATTTTCATAGAAGGGTGAAGGAGATGCTATACTTTAAAACACTATGTGCATCCTGGTTGTCAAAAACGTGCATCTACAATATATCAGGAATGGCTATAATTATGTTGTTACAGGTTTCAGAAAATGTCGATTGGGACGTTGAACTATATCAGAAGACACCATGTGAATAAAGGTTGTCAAAATAACATATATGCAATATGTCCGGAACAGTTGAGGATGTTATGTTGAAACTTTCAGAGAATTTTGAGGGGATGTTGGACTCAATCATAAGACATTAGTTTGGACACAGGAGTTTGACCAATATTCGGAATATTATTAAGAGAAAGAATTCAGCTATAAAAAAACAAACAGAAATTACTGAAAGTAAGTTTCAAAATACTGAAACTCTCTGAAAGTAAGTTTTCAAAGAAAAGTAAAGAGCCATGTTAAAACTTAGGACGAGAAGAAATAAATTCCTATAACAATTCAAACTCAAAACAGTTTTCAATAAAATACAAATGACAATAAAAAATTTGAAGGTTTATGGTTCAGTAGTCAAATTCCTGCTTGCAGTAATTTCTGTTCATTTTATATTTACTTGAACAGTTATTTTGTTTGTTTCGGATTTATTTGTTCGTCTATATCACTATTTGTTATCGTTGTGTTTAACTTGATCATTTATTCTAATTCCTGTTTTGTTTTGGGTTTCACTTATCCTTTTTTAGAAATTTCTGGTTGTTTCAAATTTGAATTATTACAGGACTTTATTTCTACTCGTCTAAAGTTTTAAGATGGCTCTATACTTTTCTTTGAAAAACTTCTTTTCCGGAGAGTTTTTTGACGATTAATACAAGAAAACAACAGTAATGTGTTTTCTCATTGTAAAGAATGAAATTGGGCTTAACAGGACCCTCTGGGGTATATCATTATAAATTGGGAGAGGATCAGAATATATGTTTCGGTACTTGAGATCTTGGGCTCCATCAGAGAGGAAAGACGCCAATGTTGCTATTAAATATGGGTTAGCTTGAGACTCATTCAATGTTTTTTTTTCTACCAATGTATCGTGGTTAATTAAACCAAAAGTTTTTTGTAAGTTCACTGCTATAGTATTGAGCCAGGTATTAGGTTCTTCAAGTTTGTTGCACGTTATGTCTATAAGGCGAACAAGATGGTAGCCAATGGATGTAGAATACAAGTTTCCAAATTGCGCAAGACCAACCTTTGGAATTACCTTTGGTATGAGCCACTCAGCTAAAAATCTTCACGTCACTGCTATGTAAAACTGCGACTTTCCTTGTTTTTCTAGATGCAGGACTGTAAGCCTCCAGTTAGAGGTCTTTGACAATGATTTTCTCAATGAGATATTTTTGATTTTGATTTGAGTTCATGTTTGAGGGGTTTTGGGCTCCTTTTAGAAATCCGAATCTTCTTTTCATAAATATAAATTACTGTCGAGTTGAATTTGTATAAAATAAAATATTTGCAAACTAGTGTCAATTTCTCTTTACTAGATTGCAATCGGTGCAATCATGCACGCTTTTAAATTCACTGTAAATAACTTGGGCCATTGAGACAGTAGAATGATGGTTTTCAGATGATAAAGCAGATAAATCTTCAAAGGCGGTCCCAGCTTCTGACTCTTACCAATTTTTAGTACTAAAGTGTCTTAATCACTTTGGCAGGGAGACATCTACAGTTAAGGTAACAGTGCGTGGCAAAATTCTACCAATTGTCCTTTATAGCCCAAGTACCAACAGGCCTCAACTTCAAGGTTCGGGTATTTCTGAATAATGAGGGAGACCAACTTGTAAGCAAAATTATAAGGTGTGCTCATTTCTAGGGGTGGGGGGCTACATACTTGCTCTACTTTCTCTATCTTTTATTCGTTTTGATAAATTGTAGGGCTAGAAAATTTTCTTAATGCGAAAGGGTGCACTATAATTGTAAGTACTAATGCAGCACAGTGACGTAGGCTCGTAATTATGACTTAGTCGTAATCACCGTGGGATGGAGTTTTTTGAAGCAAAGTTACACAGCTTTGGTTACTAGGCGATGTTGCTTAACCTTAGTTGAGGTGAAGTTATGAAGCATCTTACGTTAGTCCTGAAGCGTGTAATAAAAGAAAAAAAAACACATTCTTGGGACATTGCATTTTAAAACTTTCATGGGTTGACAACTACAGCTTTTAATCAATGGCAAAGAAATAAAACCGAAGTGTTGTTCCAGCAACAATTTTGTCGGTGAAGGCAACTTAAGGCTGCTGCTAACAATGCCGAGGAAGCATATATCGAGTTTGTGTTAATTTCTGTTCGTTTTAAGCTTCGCTTCCTTATTTATTGTGATTTTGCTTTGTAGGTATTACATAAGCTAATATCTGCTCGATTTAATAGGAAAACCAATATTTTTTCTTAATTACTGATACTAGACACGAACAAAAAATAAAGAAAAATACATAATACGGGCGATGACCTCCAAGCCTCTGAAAGGGTTAATTTAGTGATATTTGCTCTGGACAACAAAATTTCCTATTTAAATGCAATGAAATGCCATTGGTTAGTAGTATATTTTCAATTAGCTCTTCCAGAACTCTTTAAGAGTTTTTTCAGGTTCTGAACTCTTTCAGAAAAGCATCAGCCATACTTCTTGCAGAAAGTATAGGAATGATAAGGGCACTGCCCTCTTCCCTCATATATAGGTTAGTTTTTGATCGCTTCAAGCTTTAAGTTGTACCCAGCTGTCCTTTAAAAATAAATTATTTTATATTTAATAAATTAACAAACCATCAATGGAATCATATTCAATCCTCAAAAAAGGTGGTAATAGTCCTCGAAAGGGTCTATAGCACAGGGTTATCATGAAAAAATAACTTAGACGAGGACATTTATTTGAAAAAAGGAGGACATTTCTTATTTTTGGTGAATAAACGAGGACATTTGGCAATTTTGGTATTTCTAATTGGTCAAATTTTAAAACTGGCCAGGCATAGATGGCACTAATTTCATAAATATTATGATTTAACAAATGATGAAGAGGTCTAACGTCTAAGTGGCTTGAGGATTTGACAGCTAGGGATTATTTTATTAAAATAAATTAACATCTAGTAACTACAATTTAGGTATAAATAACCTTTGACAATGTTCTCTATCCTTGCAGAAATATGATCAGAAATAAACTTCACAAAAAATTATTCATTCGAGATAGTACTGAAAATATATTCTGCCAATTTAGTTCAGTGTTGTCAGTGCGGGACATGTGTACAGTGTATCTCCGCTCTTCATAGATGCCACTTCTAAAATTCCCAGAACACAAAAAACCCTTTTCTGATGAGTTAAATGCTATATATATTTTATTAAAAATGTACAGTTTTACGATTTTTACCACTGTTTGTTCTCTGTTGGGGAATCAGGGTTATTTATGTGTTTGTCCTGGTTAAACAAAAAAGGGAGGACAAAATGAAATAGTTTTTAAAATGAGAGATGCAGGAGGACATATGATTAAAAAGAGAATATGTACTCCCAAAAGACAACGTCTGGTAGTCCTGTATAGCTGGTATATTGGGTCAAGACACGTGCTCAGGATTTTTTTTTTCAGGGGTAGTATTAATAAAAAAACGAATTTTTGTTGTTAATTTGAGTAATAATTGCCCGAAAAATGGCAATTATTTAGAGTTTCGTAGGAAGCTGTGGTCCAGGCCACGAGCTTCGACTATATGTTAACGTCCTTGCTTGTGATATGCAGCATCATAACTCTCTGCATATAAAGTTTCTAACCTCTCTGTAGAAAATTCGAGCTAACCAGGAATGTATATAATTTCATAAATCCCATTGAGTACCTTTATAAATAACCTGATCATTAGCTTATCCATAATTATTGCACGATTGATTCTAATTTTACAATGCAAACAATCTGTTAAATGCTGTTATTATAAGACATCAAAGAAAAATTCTCTGCCTTAGGTCATTAATACTAAAACATATGGTTGATAAAAAGTTTCCTCCTTTTATTTTAATGTTTAAAATCAATTTATGTTGCAACTTTTACAGCTGTGACTAAAAATAAATAAATGCCAGCTCCAATAATAAGTATAACATATTAATCTTTTTTGATAAGAAGAGAGTTAATAAGCAATTAAATTTATACTAACATTTTTTTTTTAAATAGTACCTTGAACAGAAATTAACGCTCTGCCTTCCATCCCAAAAATTAAAACAAGCTTTTAGTACAACATTCAAATAATAAAATATTTAGGTTTTTAATTATTATAAAGGTGGTATGTTCAAACTTTAATCTATGTTTACGCATAAATTTTAGAGTCGATAAATATCTGTATATATATCTGTGGGCCTCGAATCCCTCTGCCATGGCTATGAGTCACCCATGGTATATACAATTAAATAAGTCTCATTTTTCACCCTCACCAATAATCCGGTTATTATCTTATCCGTAATTATTACATAATGTGATCCTAATTTTTTAATGCAGTTAATTAGTTGGTGTTGTTAGTATAATAATTTAAAAGGGAAATATATAAATTAAGCCATTAATGGAAAAAGAAATGTGGTTGATAAGAAATTTTGCTCCTTTTAATGTTTGGAAATAATTTATATTGCAACTGTTACAGATATGACTAATAATAAAGTAGAGCCAGCTCCCCTAATAAAAGTAACTTCTATTATTACTATTTTTTTTTTTTACAGGAAAAGATTTAAAAGATAACGAAACTTTGTTACTAACGGCTTTACTTAATAAAACCTTGTATTAACTAAATACTATACCATCTACCCGAGAAATTACAACAAAACCTTATTAAATCATTAAGTTTTAATTATCAACTTTGACATAATATCAATTTAATTATCAATTTTTATTTATCAAGGTTTTCTACTATTAAGAGGGCTTACTATATGAAGTCCGGATACTATCCCTTTTATCTCAATGAAGTGTTTTGTGCCAGAAGGAACACAACTTACCCCCGTTTTCAGGCCATACCACATCCAACGGAGCGTTGAACAAGGGTTGCATAGATTATTGTTTTGAATACTCGTGTTTGGGTCTTTCAGAACTCGTTTTTAACCGTCCGATCCTGACACATTTTAATTTTAAAGAATCATATCCAACATGTATCAACCAATATTTAAAAACGCTTTAAAAAGCAAAGTGGTTTGTTCAAAATGAAGTTTAGGTAGAATTCCATTCACCGAGATTTAGCATCACTTAAGGATCACTTAAAACAGGGTTTCGGAGCAAGCTGAATTTTGGCATTAGCAAAATTTCATTGTAAAAGCAACATCGGTTTCAGCTCTTTCTGACTAATTTGGTTAAGGCCCATTCACAATGCAATTTGAATAATATCAAGATTTATCTAGTCCTAATATTATCAAATCAGAATTTTCCAGCCAATCGGAAAAATTCTGTACAAAATTCTGATTGGATGAAAAAAGCACTAGTTACGCTACGTTGTTTGTAAAATCTCATTGTGAATGGGACAATAAAGAATGCTCATCGTGTGTTAGGATTCCTATATAGAAATTTCTACACAAACATGGATTGTTAACATAGCTCTCTAATTGGCTGGGAGCAATTAAATTCCAAAAAAGTTCAAATAAGCTAAAAATTAGTGCCAGCTCTACCTAGCTGTGGAATGTCACAAATTCCTAATATAAATAAATCAAACGCCAGCTAAATATCGGCTATAGGTAAATGACAGGGTTAGCCAAATCTTGGAGTCAACTAAATCTCAACGTGAATGAGTCTTAAATAGTTTAAGCCAAATAGAGGCAAGTTTTGTTAAAGATGGTCTATTTTTATTACCATCCACAGATGTTATACTTCAGAAATAAATTGTTTTTGAATATGCAGAGGAGGAAAGGAATTCTGCAAAACATATTTTTTAAATGGCTTTCAAGGTTAATACCTTTTTTACTGCGTTATAAAATGGAAGTCTCCAAATTATGAAGGTATTGTAAGATCAGAATTTTGCCGTATTATAATGGTGGATAAAATGATGGTCGGATTACTATTGAAGGTAAAACACTACATTTTATCATGTGTGTTAAAAGTATTAGAAAGAATTTTTTTTTATTGCAGAACCTACATAAAATGTAAAAAAATGTTGACATAGATGAAACATTTGGATCCTCAATACCCAAAAAAGAGATTTAAATTGCTCCAACTACCTCGAGTTTTGGTAATTGCAAATTATGCTGCACCATTTACAAGTAGTTTTCTAAAGAGAATAAAAGAGCCATATAAAAACCTAAGACGAGCATAAATAAAGCCAATTAACAATTCAAACTTATCAAACTTGGCAATTCGGAAACCCGAACCGAGAACAATTAAAAATGAATAATCACATCAAACATAAAAATACTGCTATAAATAAATTAAGGAATGCTACGAGACGAACATAAATAGGAGTAGGGCTACCGGCCCTAAATCTTCTGATGATCAGTGCATCACTTGCGCTTTACTTAAAATGATTTATGTTTCTACCACTGTGTCTTTTTTTTTCTCATAGCAACAATACAGTAAAAAAATAATGTGAAAAGGAAAATCAGGGCTCACAAGTCTGAGTGATTCAACTTCCCTTCCTCTGAAACCTTATAAAAGGCTAGAGTGTTTTATTAAAGACAATATTTATTCTGAACCGTGCGGTTTTGTTTGTCAAAACAACGACAAAAAAAGGAAAATTGCCATAAACACTATATTAACAAAGATTACAGGAAAACACAAATAAAAGTAGACTGATCGTTTAGGACTTAGTAACCCAAATTCCTAGAATTTTCAGCAGTTTTCCGTTTTTCAATGTTATAGCTATAAAAAAAATAAAATGTTTAAAATATCTTTTATTTTCAGAAAAGCACAAAACACATTCATCCTTCTGAAGTTTAGAGGGATGTAGCAAGACTCATATTTCTGCTATCTTATTTTTATTTTTTGTTTGACCTGTTAATTTGTTATAATTTCTGTTCGTTTTGGGTTTCATACATTCATTGATGGTAATTTCTGTTTGTTATAAGTTTGATTTTTCTATAAAACTTTTTTCTGCTCTTCATAGGTTTTAATATGGCTCTTTAGTTTACTTTCAAAAACTTTCTTTTGGATTTTTTTTAAATTAATTATTACTTCTTTTAAATTAAAACTAATTTAATTTAATCGACACCACCACGCCTAATACGTTGGCCAGGGATAGCTAGTTTCTCCCAAAACACCAATCTAGATTTAACATTATCCATGGGATAGGCTACATAAAAAACGGTCCAAAATTTCCGAATCGGAGTCTATTTTACCGATCAAGGTCAGTATTAAAAGCCAAATCAGAAAACATAATCTTTTGGTCACAGAATTAATTATTTTCAGTATATTTGCTGTAGTCCGGAGGAGACTATAATCCTTTACCAATCATTAATTATAGGTTTAAATCTAAAAAAAAAGATCTTTACACCGTTAACTGTGAATCTAAACTGATATACAGACAAAAGAGGTTAGGTGACAAGCTTTGCTGGATAATTCTTATGAAATATATTTTATTTCTATGAAATGTACATGTTTTAACATGATAAGTGAAGAATCTGTTCTTTTTCAGTGCAATCCTTTCTATGAAAATGAGGTTTGGCTTTCTGTAACTATGGAATGTAAGTATGCTATGTAGTATGCGGCATCAGACTTATTTAAATATTTCGAACATAAAAAACCGTTTGACATTCAAATTTTGCTTTGATTTTTAAATAGAATATGACAAAAGTTTGTCCTGCCTGATGAAGACTTCAATATAATCAAACATAATAATGCTTGTTCCTCATTAACAGACCGTTCCTGAAACTCCAATTCGCAATTTGAATGAATGATAACCTTCAAAAAGAAGAAGAAAATGAATAAACTATTTACAAACTAATATAGAAAAATAATTTATGTGAAAGTAATGTTTACATTCAATACAACTACCACAAAGAGAGTAATATTCGAAAAACATATATTTCATTTAGATATATTTAAATTTTGATTTTCCAGAAAATTTTTTTACTTTAAGTTTTGCTGAAATATTTAATTCCACGTTTCAGAATTTGCGCTTTCTTCTACAAAAAAACAGGGGCAAAGCTTGACTTTACATATTAGCTGTTTATATATTAAAATCTATTCAATGAGCTGATTTATACCAAATCGTTTTTCAGGTGATACTCCTCATGTCAGTAGCCTCTCTGGTAGTTGCTCAAGGAGATGTACAAGAAGATCAAGGTATAGAAAATGACACATCTCGTCTTGGATACCTTCTCGACATGCTAACTGAAGGCTTACTTGGACTTGACGATGAGGATGAGCAAAACGATAATCTGGTATCTAGAGCTCCTTCCGGGATATTTGGACACCATAGCGGCTTTGGCTTTCCGTCTCCCTTTGGATTTTTTAATAGGCCTAGGCCGTTTTTTCCTTTTCAGAGGCCGATTATTATTCCAAAACCTATATTTATACCTGTGCCAAAGCCAATATTCGTCCCTAAGCCAATATTTGTTCCAGGAGGCCTTGGTCTCCATAGGCCTGGCTTTGGATTTGGAGGATTTGGACTTGGAGGATTTGGACTTGGAGGATTTGGACATGGAGGATTTGGACATGGAGGATTTGGAGTTGGAGGCATTCCCTTTGGTCTTGGTCATCATTAGAAGGAAGAACATTTTTTACTGTGTTTCTAAATTAAATATTTCATCATTACTTTCAAAGTCTTTTTCTTTCTTTCTTTTTTTATCACAGATCAGACGCAAGTTCAACAAACCTGGTTTAATTATTACTAGAGATCTGAGTTGAGTAACAATATACTCTATTTTTTATTAAATTAATTAGTGACAACACTTTTCTTTTACCAATAAGTAGCAATGAAAGAAGAAATTATTTTGTCTTAATGCAATTTTTCAGTGAATTTTGTGCTTAAATGCTCAAGTTGTCTTAGCCGAAATACTGCCGTATTAGATTCAGAATAAAATCAATAAATTAAACATTATATTATATTCAAATGGTATGTTTAAAAAATCATAGAAAAGCAAAGAGTGATTTTAAAACCTGAAATGAAAAATGCCATACAATAAGTTAAACTTAAAACAAAAAAAAATGGAGCCTAAAATGAAAATAAAATAAAAAGAATAACGACTTTAAATTCAAAAATAACAAATGCTACTATGGATGAATAAATGAAACCTAAAAGAACAGAAATTAAAATGAACATTAAAAAAGATAAACAAAAATAAACTACCACACAAAAAGGAGTTGAGCTGGCCCCTCTCTTATGTGCCTTTGAACTTTGAAGTATTATTTGAAAAGCGTTATTTTTACCGCAATATTAAATATAATAAAAAAATAAATAAAAATAAATCCTGGTCGACTTTCCAGGAGGGCAAAAACAAACAATCCTTTACAACAAATACACTATGACAATCAATTTAGTTTTACTCCATTAAAATTATATTAATTTTTGTAACTTTTTTCTTTTATTTCTATTTCATTTAAAATTAAGAAGATTAAAACACAACCCTTAAAACATCAATTGGTAAACTTTACAACTCTATTTAAAACTCTAGTTCAACTCCATGTTGTATAATTCTTATTAACATTAAGTTTAACTTATTAAATGTTCTTTTTGCTCAAATTAAGTTTTAAACTTGCTCTTTTATTTTTCCTTAAAAACAGCTTTTTTCGAAAAATTCTTTGCTAAGTCTTTTTTCACATCTTAAGTGTTGCTCATAGTTTTATTATAATCACGCTTATTACAATTACCCTAAATTTATCACACATAAATACAAAATTTACAATGTTTATCACACGTAGTTAGTGTGCAATCATTTTTGTTTTTAATTGTTCTCTCGTGATATCCTGGTTTCGTCCACTTTTAAAAAATTAATATTTAAATAATAATTATTATGAACAAATATTGTGTATTTTTCTTGGCTGTAGCAGTACCTGTGACATATGGTCAACAGCAAACTATGGGTATTTAGTCGCAAGGAGAGATGCCCCGAGCTAAGTACATAAGGAAGAGCTTTGTCAGACGTTCCACCTCTTTTTGGAATTGATTAAAAAAAACTTTCCGAAAAAGAAGTTTTTCACATAAAGGTAAAGCTCATATTGAACTTAAGATCAGGGGAAATAAGTTTCTGTAATAATTCAAACTCAAAAGGATCAGAAATTAATATTAGAAAACAAAAGAAACCCAAAACGAGCAGATATTAAATAAAAAAATCATAACAAATAAACTTATTAAAGGTACTAATATAAATGAATAAATTAATCTTAGGCGAACGAAACTTAAATTGAATATATAAATCAAGCTTAGAACGAACAAAATCTCTATAAACAAAAGTTAAGGTACTGCCTATTTCCTAACTGTAAAAGTCTAAAGCTTACTGCGTCATTGGTGATCTAATGAGAACAAAGTATCTTACAAAATATTTACTTTTGTATTTATTAATTAAAAAAAAAACTTTCCGAAAAATAAGTTTTTCAAAGAAAAGTAAAGGCCATTTTAAACTTAAGCTCAGCAGATAAAAGTACATTTTAAAATTCAATCTCAAAACGAACATAAATTACTATTAAAAAATAAATTAAACCCAAAACGAACAGAAATTAAATAAACAATCATAGCAAAAACATACAACAAGAAATAATTTAAGTGAATAAATAGATATTAAAGCGAGTAATGCTTAAATTGAATATGAAAATCAAGCTTAAAACGAAAAAAAATATTTTCCTATTGAAGTATAAATAAAACTTAAAACGAACAGAAATTAAATAAACAATCAATGCAAACAAACATACAATAGATATTAAATGTAAATTAATAAATAAATCTTAAAAAGAGTGAAACTTAAATTGAATATGCAAATCAAGCTTGAAACGAACAAAAATCACCACAAACAAGAAATTGGATATGACCTCCTTCTCTCAATGTAAAAGTTTAAAACCTACTGCGTCATTGACGCTTTACTGAAAGCCAATTTTATGACAAATATTTTCTTTTGTACTTAATATTGAAAATAAACATTATAATTATAGTAACATTTTGAATTGATAAGCTTTCAGCAATTAATATCATTATACATCAAATATTCAGTTTAATTTACTAGCTCTTTTTAAAGTTGTTAAAGACGAATATAGTTTTCCTACAAAAAAGTGTTTGGATACTGCCTCCTTTCCTAACTATAAATAAAAACCGAAAGCCTACTGCGTCATCGGCGCTTAACTGAAAACGGATTATATTCTAATATTTTCTTTTCCAGTTCTTACAGTATTGAGAATAAAAATACAATTACAGCGAAATAAATTCTTGAACTGAAGGATCTTACATCAATGAACATCACTATACATAAAATATTCAATTTTATGTTGCTCGTACTTTTAAATATTATTCAAGACGCACGTGGTTCTGGAAAAAACGCAACTGACAAGATAGAATGCTGGCCTTTGCATTGAAAGAAGTAGCCCTTGTACTATCGCTGTTTTGTAGTAATTTTTGTTCGTTTCAAGAATGATCTGTACAATGATTTCAAGGCACAGACGTTTTGAAATATATTTATTCATTTAAATCAATATATATCATATGTTTGTTGTCCCCGAAGCCGCGCCACGCCGACATGACGGCGGCGAATGTATGATTTAGTATCAGCGGCGGCACGCCGATATTTTTTGGTGGCGTGCCACTGATTTCTGACCGGTGGCACGCCACGGCGCGCCGATTTTTCTGATTAAAAATAATAATAAAAATCAAACTTCACCACGCACGTTCCACCTCAACTTGATTTTAGTAAGGATTTTTAAATGGTTGGCTAAAAACATACAAGAACAATATGACAAAACAGGAATTTGTTGGGCCGTGGGGAAAGTGTTTATGTTCCCCGTCGATCAGACCAAGTAGAATTCTCATTTTTAGCCACTAGACCCTGGGAAACCTATGTTGTGTTAATGTTTAACATCACATTATTCCTATAAAATCCGGTGTTTAGTCATTTTCTTTTTGTTAATGATTTGGGCTAATGTGTGTATAACTTTCAAAGTTTGAAGTTCAAACATCTCCTAGTTCATCAAATACATACGAAAAGGAAGTGAAAAAAACAAATAATAACATAAAAAAAACACTGTATACAAGTTAGATGCCATGGCTTAACAATAATTTTAAATCAGCGGTTACATCACTTCAGTTACAATTGATGTAACAAAAGTGAGTTAGTTCACTCTGCCTGAAGCCATTGAACTTTTTGCAGTCACTATCAGTCCTGTCGTGCTAAAAAGCCGTTTAGCTGGGGCACTTGTGGCCGGTACAGCCAAAACTTGACGAGCGTAAACTGCCACTTGCGGGATCTGATACTAGCATTGGACCTTGGGGTCTCGAAGAATGCCGCAAATGGGCTTCTTCTTTGTATCCGCTGAAATAAGTTGTTTTTATAAGGGAGAACTAACCTGCACCTTTACTATAGGGCTCCTGCACCCTTAACTACAGGGGGAACTAAACTACACCTTTACCTTCTTTTCTTATCAACACGGAATAACCCTCCAAAATTCTTTTCTGAAAGAAGTGGTCAAGTTATGAAGTTTCAAGTCAAAGTTTAAGGGTACTTCAACTTCAGTGTGTTCTGCTTACTGTGCAAAAAAAAATGTAAATTCATTTTTATAGATGTATTTCTATACTAGCTCTATCTCTTTTCCAGATTATTTAAAAAAAACAATTCCCCAAAATAAGTTTTTCAAAGAAAAGTAAAGAACTCCATTAAACAAAAAATGAGCAAAACTAAAATCAAATAATCTACCAAGCGGGAAACTACCACAAATCAGCATCGATAAATAATGAAACCTAAAACGAACAGAAATGATAATAAATAACCGAGTCAAACTCAAAACGAGCAGAAATTAACAAAAGTTGGGCTCAAAACCCCTATGCCATCCCAGAACATAATTTGCACTTTACTGAAAAAATATAAATGTTTTTACTTTTATAACTTTAATAAATCAGATAATATTAAGATTTAGATTACTAAATATCAATATATGTATATTAAACTGACAATGCACATTCATTTGTATTTTTTTCAGTAAAATGCAAATTATGTTCTGGCATTGGGAAGGCATAGGGGTTTTGAGCCCAACTTATGTTAATTTCTGCTCGTTTTGAGTTTGACACGGTTATTTATTGTAATTTCTGTTCGTTTTGGGTTTCATTTATTTATAGATGCTGACTAGTGAGAGTCTCACGATAGGTAGATAATTTGATTTGATTTTTGCTCATTTTTTTTTTAATGAAGTTCTTTACTTTTCTTTGAAAAAATTATTTTGTGGAAACCGTTTTCTTAATTAATTTCTGTTCGTTTTATATTAACATAATCTTTCCAGGGAAAAATAAAATAATACTTTAAATCTTTTCGCTTTTTTAACACTTTGTAATTTGGCCAACTATTTGTATCCTGGACCAAAATTTTTACCAACTTCTAACATCATAGACCCTTTTAAAAATCTGGATACAAATAGTAGTCTTTAATTTAATTTCATATCACATCTAGTTGACCTGAAAAGGAAAACTCTATATCATTTGCAAGACACTATATTTACTTTCTTTGATAGCTTGGATACACTTACGCTACTTTGATTCGGTTAAATTTTGAGAGCAGAAGTAGCCCCGAAAGTTTGAAATTAATACCCCCAGTTGATCTTGGGATTCTGCTGAGATGCCTTATTGTGAATTATCATTAACACAGTGCATTTTGATTTAATCTTAAGGCACCATTTATTTTTTAAACATAAAGGCAAATGGGAGGGTGGGCGTGGGAGGGGGATTAGTTTACCTCTAATCACTTTCGACTATTAAAAAGGACATCAACCCTTTCTATTTTCAATCGAACGGGTGCTTTTTGAAGATCCTACGAAACCTCCTTCGATACGAAGTGCCCTGGTCTAAACAACAACAACAACAAAAAAAATGATACATTATACCCACATCGATCTTTACTATAATTAAATAAAAAAAACAAGTTTTTTAAACTGAAAGAAAGGAGCAACATTAAAACTCAAAACGAAGAGAAAGTATTCCGTATATGTAAGGGGCTGTCCCTTCCTCAACGCCTCGCTGTTTACGCTAAAGTTTTGTATTGTTTTAAAAAATAGAGTTATATGAAAGTGTAAAGATTTGGCGAAAAGAGCGATGTGCTGAGAAGGGGACAATCTCTTTCATATACGCGATATTTCTGTTCGTTTTAAGGTGTAATGACGCTCCTTACTTTGAATTAAAAAAAACTTGTTTTTTTATTTAATTTATGAACGTTTTTGAATTAATGCAGCTGTTATTTTGGCTCACCGTCATTGAATAAGTAAACAAAATTTGCATAAAAATTTTAATTTCCTTTTGCTAAATGGATGTCCTTACAAATTAACTTACGTAACTAACTTCTATATTCGTAGCCTATTTTTTTTCTGGCAAAAAATACAAAGTTGCAGATTTTTGCAGATATGAGCTTGAAACCTATGTTATAGGGTTTTCTGTTACGCTGAATCCGACGGTGTGATTTTCATTAAAATTCTTTCACTTGTAGGGAATGTTTCCCCCTTCTTTAAAAAATCCGGTAAATTTTCTCAGGCTCGTAGCCTTTGATGAGTAATACTAAACTTAATAAAATTTATATATTTAGAATCAACATTTTAAGCCCATTCTTTTGATACATTTATTGACATCAAAATTCCGTTTTTAAAAGTTTCGATTACTATTGAGTCGTATCGCTTGTTTTTTTTATTATTGTTTTTTATTACGTATATGTTATTACGTATATGAGGGGGTTCTCCCCTTAGTCAATACCACGCTCTTTACGTTAAAAGTTAAAAAAAAATTTAATTCACGAACCCCTAAATCACAAAGGCCGTTTAAATAGAATAGATAGCTCTGTTGAAAGCACTAAAAAAAACTGTAGCGCAAAGAGCGAGGTATTGACTGGGGGGAGAACCCCCTCATATACATAATAATTTCTTTTCGTTTTAAGTTCTAATGTTGCTTCTTACTTTCAGTTGAAAAAACTTGTTTTTTTAAATTTAATTTCTGATCGTTTTTTAAATAATTCTTGGAAATCCGGCGCCCCCTTCTTAGAAATTTCCCTTACCCCAAAGAAAAATCCTCCACGGAAATATTCTCCCGAGTAACCCCCTCCTCCATCCCCCCTCCTCACCAGAAAATGTCCTGTAGATGTCTGAATACTTCCCAATACCCAATACTAAATGTAAACAATGGGCAAAGTTCATAACTTGCAGCCCTTCCCCTGGGAACTGTGGGGGATTAAGTCATCCTAAAAGACATATTTATTAAATTTTTGACTATGTTGAACAAAATGGCCATCTCAAAATTTTAATTGGTTGACTTTGGGAAAAAAATGAGCGTGGGAGGGGGCCTAGTTGCCCTCAATTTTTTTTGGTCACTTAAAAAGGGCAATAAAAATTTTATTTTACGTTCCAATCAGCCCTCCTAAGATATTCTAGGACCACTGGTTCAATACGATTACCCCTGGTAAAATGCAAAAAAAAAAAAAAAAACACGCATCCGTGATCTTTATTCTGGCAAAAAATTGAAAATTCCACATTTTTTTAGATAGGAGCTTGAAACCTCTACAGTAGGATTCTCTGATACGCTGAATATGATGGTGTGATTTTAATTAAGGTTCTATAGCTTTTAGGTGTCTTTCCCTTTTTTTCGAAAATCAGCCAAATTTTCTCAGGCACGTAACTTTTGATGGGTAAAATGAAACTTGATGAAACTTTTACATCTGAAATCAGAATTTAAATATGATTCTGCTGATGCATCTAATGGTACCAAAATCCCATGTCCTAGATTGTTAGTTACTATTGAGCCGGGTCACTCCTCACTTAAAGTTCGGTACCACAAATTGTTTGAAAATTCCAAGCTTTTCGACCACATTCGATTATTCAAAAGGAAACTAGGCTTTTCGATTTCTAATAAATTGAGCCCTTTTTGAGTTTTTACGACATCACTTTCTATAAACACTTTATATACCCCAAGGGCATAAATTACAACTCTTACCCGAAGGGTTGTGAGGGTGGTTGTCATCCTCTAAGACCTAATGTCCAGAACCTTCAACTACGTTAAACAAAATGGCTATCTCAAAATTTTGATTGGATGTGTCTAGGGAAGTAGTGGGCCTGGACGGAGTGTTAGATGCCTTTCGGTCACTTTCAACTGTTAAAAAGGGCACAAGCCACTCCAATGTCCAATTGAATGAGCCCTTTTCGAAGTTTCTACGACAACTTCTTCGATACGAAGTGCCCTGGTCTAAAGAAAACAAATAAATAATACATTGTGCCAAAATCGTTCTTATATACCCCCAGGTTATAACTATAAACCCCTGCCCTAAGGGTTGTGAGTAGAAAGGGGGGTCCGACTCGTGACCCTCACCCCTGCTGCCATCTACAACTTTTTTTAACACCAAATTTGGGCATAGAGTCACTAGGGAGAACACGTGGTTAATGGGGTCAATGACCTAAATTTCCAAAGGTGTTGTTGTTGTTGTTTTGGGCAAGTGCACGCTCTCAGCGAATGTTATGATCCAGGAATTTGGAACACCTGTGCTGTCGATCTCAATTCCCCTATCGTGAATCAATAATTCCCCTTAGAAACAACAAATTAATTCCCCTTTCTTGACAGATCAATCAACCAATGACATCATCTGTCAGACTTTAAAAATTTTCGCCTAGAAACGATTCTCCAGGAATAGATCCAAGTCATTAATGTCTTTGCATCGGAAACAACTCTACTGGTTGAACTCCAAAAGATATTAATAACCAAACGCCATGGAAACAATTCTCAAAGAAACATCTTAGCGATGAATTGTTTTAGCGTGGGAATCAGGTTTCTTAGTAATTTGAAATGTGTCAGCGCAGAGATGCCAAAAACAAAAGGAACACGCTGTAATTACGTTTAGGGATTATTTGGGCGAAACCGTTTTAGACAGGTTATGGAATTATTTCGGCGAAACAGTTAGAGACATTTTAAAAGATGATTTAAAAGATGATTTTAGAAGAGGATTTGAGGGTGAAACTCTATGGTCGTTATAATACACAAGTTCCATTTGAACAGTAATTTGAGGTCCCCTACCACAACCCCAAAGGGTTCCGACCCCCCTACCCCAACCCCAAAGGAATCCCCCGGTCCTCAAAGGTTCTCCGGATTCCCTAAGGGTCCCCAGCGCCCCAAAGGCTCCTGAGCCACCATTTTAATACTTTTTTAAGGCTTTATTATATCTTTTCAGAACAAATTATTATTTTAGGGAATTATATCGGCGAAACAGTTAGAGACATTTTAAAAGATGATTTTTGAAGAGATTTTAGAAGAGGATTTGAGGATGAAACTCTGTGGTCTTTATAATACACATGTTCCATTTGAACTGTGTTGTGAGGTCCTTTACCAAAACCCCCCAGGGTTCGGATCCTCCCACCCCCCTCACAAAGTACGCACCCTGTCTTCCAAGGTCCTCCCCACCACCCAAAGGATCTTCTGGTTCTCAAGCGTCCTACAGACCCACAAAGGCTTGCCCCAAGCTCCGGCGTTCGGTGATAAGTATTATCTGCAACTTATAATTTGGGATATTTAAATTACTATTTCGGACTTTTCTGAGCTAGATTTCTTAGTCTTTCGTTGGTGTGTGTTGTCTGAAACCTATGATTTGGGATGGATGGATTGCAATTTTTGACTTTTCTGAGCTGGATTTCTGAGCCGTTCATAGGTATGTGCTGTCAAAATTATGATTTGGGATGTGTAGTTTGCAAGTTGGACTTTTCAGAGCTAGGATTCTTACTCTCTCATAGGCGTTTGTTGTCTGAAACTTCTAGTTTGGGATGAATAGTTGGCTATTTCAGACTTTTCCAAGCTTTGGTTTCCTAGTATTTCGTAGGTGTATGCTGTCTGAAACTCATGATTTGGGATAAGAAAATTACTATTTCGGACTTTTCTATGATAGATGTTTTAGTCTTTCGTTAGTGTGTCTTGTCTGAAACCTATGATTTGGGATGGGTGGATTACTATTTTGACTTTTCTGATATGGATTTCTTAGATGTTCATAGGTGTGTGTTGTCTGAAACTTATGATTTGGGAATGGTTAATTTGCTATTTTTGACTTTTCTGAGCTAGGTTTCTTAGCCTTTCATATGTGTGTGCTGTCAGAAAATAATGATTTGGGATTTGTAGTTTGCTTTTTGGACTTTTCAGAGCTAGGATTCTTAGTCCCTCATAGGTGTTTGTTGTCTGAAGCCTATAGTTTGGGATGAGTAGTTTGCTATTTCAGGCTTTTCATAGCCAGATTTCTTAGTATTTCGTAGGTGTGTGTTGTCTGAAACCTATGATTTGGATTGTGTGGGTTGCCATTTTTTGACTTTTCATAGCCAGATTTCTTAGTCTTTTGTAGGTGTGTGTTGTCTGAAACCTATGATTTGGATTGTGTGGATTGCTATTTTTTGACTTTTCTGAGCTGGATTTCATAGCCTTTCTTAGGGATGTGTTGACTGAAACCTATGATTTGGGATGAGTGGTTTGCTTTTGGACTTTTCAGAGCTGGATTTCTTAGCCGTTCATAGGTGAGTGTTGTCTGAAACCTATGATTTGGATAGTGTGGGTTGCTATTTTTTGACTTTTCATAGCCAGATTTTTTAGTCTTTCGTAGGTGTTTGTTGTCTGAAACCTATGATTTGGATTATGTGGATTGCTATTTTTTGACTTTTCAGAGCTGGATTTCATAGCCTTTCGTAGGGATGTGTTGACTGAAACCTATGATTTGGGATGAGTGGTTTGCTTTTTGGACTTTTCAGAGCTGGATCTCTTAGCCGTTCATAGGTGAGTGTTGTCTGAAACCTATGATTTGGGATGGTTAATTTGCTATTTTTGACTTTTCTGAGCTAGGTTTCTTAGCCTTTCATAGGTGTGTGTTGTCAGAAAATTATGCTTTGGGATGTGTAGTTTGCTATTTCAGGCTTTTCTGAGCTAAGGTTACCTAGTATTTCGTAGGTGAAAGTTGTCTGAAACCAATAGTTTGGGATGAGTAGTTTGCTATTTCAGGCTTTAAGGAGCTAGGTTTCTTAGCCCTTCGTAGGTGTGTGTTGACTGAAACTTATGATTTAGGATATGTAATTTGCTATTTCCGACTTTTCATAACCATATTTCTTAGTCTTTCGTAGGTGTGTGGTGTCTGAAACCTATGATTTGGGATGTGTGGGTTGCTATTTTTTTACTTTTCTGAGCTTGTTTTCTTAGTCTTTCTTAGGTGTATGTTGTCTGAAACCTATGATTTGGGTTGGTTAATTTGCTATTTTTGACTTTTCTGAGCTAGATTTCTTAGCCTTTCATAGGTGTGTGCTTTCAGAAAATTATGATTTGGGAGGTACAGTTTGCATTTTGGACTTTTCAGAGCTAGGATTCTTAGTTACTCATAGGTGTTTGTTGTCTGAAACTTCGAGTTTGGGATGAGTAGTTGGCTATTTCAGACTTTTCTGAGCTAAGGTTTCTTAGTATTTCGTAGGTGAATGTTGTCTGAAACTTATGATTTGGGATATGTAAATTACTATTTCGGACTTTTCTGAGCTAGATTTCTTAGCCTTTCATAGGTGTGTGTTGTCTGAAACTTATGATTTGGGAGGTGTAGTTTGCTATTTCAGGCTTTTCTGAGCTAACGTTTCCTAGTATTTCGTAGGTGAATGTTGTCTGAAACCAATAGTTTGGGATGAGTAGTTTGCTATTTTTGAGTTTTCTGAGCTAGGCTTCTTAGTCTTTCGTTGGTGTTTGTTGACTGAAACCTATGATTTGGGATATGTAGTTTGCTATTTTTGACTTTTCTGAGCTGGATTTATTAGCCTTTCATAGGTGTGTATTGACTGAAACCTATGATTGGGATGAATGGTTTGCTATTTTGTCTTTTCTGAGCTAGATTTCTTAGCCTTTCATTGGTATGTGTTGTCAGAAAATTAAGATTTGGGATGTGTAGTTTGCTATTTGGACTTTTCAGAGCTATGATTCTTAGTCCATCATAGGCGTTTGTTGTCTGAAACTTCTAGTTTGGGATGAGTAGTTTGCTATTTCAGGCTTTTCTGAGCTAAGGTTTCATAGTCTTTCATAGGTGAATGTTGTCTGAAACCTATGATTTGGGATATGTAAATTACTATTTCTGGCTTTTCTAAGCTAGATTTCTTAGTCTTTCGTTGGTGTGTGTTGTCTGAAACCTATGATTTGGGATGGGTGGAGTGCTACTTTTGACTTTTCTGAGCTGGATTTCTTAGCCTTTCATAGGTGTTTGTTGTCTGAAACCTATAGTTTGGGATGACTAGTTTGCTATTTTTGACTTTTTTGAGCTAGGTTTCTTAGCCGTTCATAGGTGAGTGTTGTCTGAAACCTATGATTTGGGATATGTAATTTACTATTTCGGGCTTCTCTGAGTTGGATTTCTTAGTCTTTCATAGGTATGTGTTGTCTGAAACCTATGATTTGGGATGTGTGGGTTGCTATTTTTTGACTTTTCCGAGCTGGATTTCTTAGCCGTTCATAGGTGAGTGATATCTGAAACTTATGATTTGTGTTGGTTAATTTGCTATTTCCGGCTTTTATTAGCTAGGTTTCTTAGCCTTTCATAGGTGTGTGTTGTCAGAAAATTATGATTTGGGATGTGTAGTTTGCTATTTGGACTTTTCAGAGCTAGGATTCTTAGTCCCTCATAGGTGTTTGCTGTCTGAAACCAATAGTTTCGGATGAGTAGTTTGCTATTTCAGGCTTTTCTGAGCTAGATTTCTTAGCCTTTCATTGGTGTGTGCTTTCAGAAAATTATGATTTGGGATATGTAAATTTATATTTCGGGCTTTTCTGAGTTGGACACTTCTAAATTTTTCCGTCGAAGATAAGAAAAGTTATACTATGATTGTAATTATTTTCCATGAAGATAAAAAGTTTAACTTTAATTCTAAATTTTCTTATATTCAATTCCGACCTTTCTCAGAGAGATGAAAAAATTTAAAGTTATGTTCCAAATATTTTCCCGGAAAAAGAAAAGTTCAACTTCGATTCTGAATTTTCTCAATGAAAATGAAATAAGTAATTGATCAAATCTATTTTCCCAAAATAATATAAAAATTTCCACTTCAGTTCAGATTTTTTTCTCAAAGAGATGAAGAAATTTAAAGTTCTGTTCCAAATTTTTCCTAGAAGATAGGAAAAGTTATACTTTGATCGTGAATATCCGAGTTCTATTCTGAACTTTACCAAAGAACACAATTCAATTCTAATTTCCACAATAAAAAATTTAAAGTTCAATTCTAAATTTTTCGGTGGAAGATAGAAAAAGTAATACCATACGTGTGAACATTTTTCCGGAAGATAAAAAGTTCTAGTTCAATTTAAAATTTTCTCAACGAAGTGAAGAAGAATTCAAGTTCTCTTCTGAATTTTAACAAAGAACAAAATTCAATTCTAATTTCACCAGATAAAATAAAAATCTTCCAATTCAGTTCTTTATTTCAAAAAGACATAAAGAAATTTAAAGTTCATTTCTAAATTTTTCGGTGGAAGATAGAAAAAGTAATACCATACTTGTGAATATTTTCATGGAAGATAAAAAGTTCTAGTTCAATTTAAAATTTTCTCAACAAAGTGAAGAAAAGTTCAAGTTCTCTTCTGAATTTTCTCAATGAAAAAGAAATTAGTCATTGATCATTTCTATTTTTCCAAATAATATAAAAATTTTCCACTTTAGTTCAGATCTGGCTCGAAGAGATGAAAAATTTAAAATACTGTTCCAAATTTTTCAAGAAGATAAAAAAGTTCAATTTCTCGTCGGAATTCTACCAAAGAACACAATTCAATTCTAATTTCTCCAGAGAAAATAAAAATCTTCCACTTCAATTCATCATTTCACAAGGACATAAAGAAATTTAAAGTTCATTATATATTTTTCGAAGAGAGGTAGAAAAAGTAATACCATACTTGTGAATATTTTCACGGAAGATAAAAAGTTCTAGTTCAATTTAAAATTTTCTCAACGAAGTGAAGAAAAGTTCAAGTTCAAGATTTTTTTCTCAAAGACATAAAGAAATTTAAAGTTCAATTCTAAATTTTTCTGTGGAAGATAGAAAAAGTAATACCATCCATACTTGTGAATATTTTCACGGAAGATAAAAAGTTCTAGTTCAATTTAAAATTTTCTCAACAAAGTGAAGGAAAGTTCAAGTTCTCTTCTGAATTTTCTCAATGAAAAAGAAATTAGTCATTGATAATTTCTATTTTTCCAAATAATATAAAAATTTTCCACTTTAGCTCAGATCTGGCTCGAAGATATGAAAAATTTAAAATACTGTTCCAAATTTTTCACAGAAGATAAAAAAGTTCAAGTTCTCTTCGGAATTTTACCAAAGAACACAATTCAATTCTAATTTCTTCAGAGAAAATAAAATTCTTCCACTTCAGTTCTTTATTTCACAAAGACATAAAGAAATTTAGAGTTCAATTCTAAATTTTTCGGCGGAAGATAGAAACAGTAATACCAGAGTAGTGAATATTTTCACTAAAGATAAAAAGTTCTAGTTCATTTTAAAGTTTTCTCAAAGAAGTGAAGAAAAGTTCAAGTTCTCTTCTGAACTTTACCAAAGAACACACTTCAATTCTAATTTCTCCAGAGAAAACAAAAATCTTCCACTTCAGTTCTTCATTTCACAAAGACATAAAGAAATTTAAAGTTCAATTCCAATTTTTCGGTGGGAGATAGAAAAAGTAATACCATACTTGTGAATATTTTCACGGAAGATAAAAAGTTCTAGTTTAATTTCAAATTTTCTCAACGAAGTCAAGGAAAGTTCAAGTTCTCTTCTGAACTTTACCAAAGAACACACTTCAATTCTAATTTCTCCAGAGAAAACAAAAATCTTTCACTTCAGTTCTTTATTTAACAAAGACATAAAGAAATTTAATGTTCAATTCTAAATTTTTCGGTGGGAGATAGAAAAATTAATACCATACTTGGGATTATTTTCACGGAAGATAAAAAGTTCTAGTTCAATTTAAAATTTTCTCAATGATGTGAAGAAAAGTTCAAGTTCTCTACTTAATTTTTACCAAAGAACACAATTCAATTCTAATTTCTACAGAGAAAACAAAATTCTTCCACTTCAGTTCTTTATTTCACAAAAGACATAAAGAAATTTAAAGTTAAATTCTAAATTTTTCGGTGGAAGATAGAAAAAGTAATACCATACTTGTGAATATTTTCACGGAAGATAAAAAGTTCTAGTTCAATTTAAAATTTTATCAACGAAGTGAAGAAAAATTCAGGTTCTCTTCTGAACTTTACCAAAGAACACACTTCAATTCTAATTTCTCCAGAGAAAATAAAAATCTTCCACTTCAGTTTTAAGTTCCCCAAAGAAATAAAGAAATTTAAAGTTCTATTCTAAATTTATAGATGGAAGATAGAAAAAGTAATACTATGACTGCGATTGTTTTCCATGAAGATCAAAAGTTTCACTTTATTTATAATTTTTCTTAAATTAAGTTCTGATTTTTCTCAAAGAGATGAAAAATTTAAAGTTCTGTTCCAAATTTTTCATAGAAGATAGAAAAAGTTATACATTGATTGTGAATATTCAACATGAAGATAAGGAACTCCACTTTAATTCTGAGTTTTCTCGAAGAAGTGCAAATTGTTCAAGTTCTCTTCTGAATTTTCTTAAAGAAGAGAAAAAGTTAACTCAATTCTGAATTTTACCAATGAAAATGAAAAACCTTCCACCTCAGTTCTTAATTTCTCAAAGAGATAAGAAATTTTTATTTCAGTTCAAAATTTCTCCGTAGAAGATAGGAAAAGTTATGCTATAACTGTGATTATTGTCCAGTGAAGAAAAAAAGTTTCACATCAATTCTAATTTTCTTAAGTTAACTACAAATTTATTGCAAAGAGATGAAAAATTTAAAGTTCTGTTCCAAATTTTTCATAGAAGATAAAAAAGTAATACATTGATTTGAATATCCGACTTGAAGATAAGGAGCATCACTTTAATTCTGAGTTTTCTCGAAGAAGTGCAAAATGTTCAAGTTCTCTTCTGAATTTTCTTAAAGAAGTGAAAAAAGTTAGCTCAATTCTGAATTTTACCAATGAAAATGAAAAAAGCTTCCACTTCAGTTCTTAATTCCTCAAAGACATAAAAAATTCAAAGTTTTCTTCTAATTTTTCCAAGAAAATAAAAAGACTCCACTTCAGTTCTGTTTTTTTTCTCAAAGAGATGAAAAATTTAAAGTTCTATTCTAATTTTAAATTAAATTTTAGCTCTTTTGTCTTATGGATTTGCCCATCAAATTTTTAAATTAGAAAATGAGTGACTCGTTATATTATTAAAGACAATCGTTCAAACTCGTTCATCTAACCTTCAAAACAATAGGTTAGGTTAGGTATAAATAAATATTAATAAATAGATAGAAACATTTCTACATGTTTAAGTTAGGTTAGGTTAGGTTAACTTATCATGAGTGCTCATGATAAGTTAACCTAACCTTTTCCGGCGAGTATGGTTAGGTTAAGTTAGACCAGATTAAGTTAGGTTAGATTAGGTTAGGTTAGGTTAGCCTACGTACGCTTCACTTAGGTTAGATTAGGTTAGGTGATAGACAGGCAAAAAGTTTGGTGTTTTATTAGGTTAGTTTAGATTAAGTTAGGTGAGGTTACGTTAGGTTAGGATAGGTTAGCCTACGTACGCGCGCGTACGTAGGCAAACCTAGCCTAACCTAACTTAACCTAACCTAACTTAATCTAACCTAACCTAACCTAATCATACACCTAACTTTTTGCATGTCTCTCACCTAACGTAAGCTAACCTAAGTGAAGCGTACGTAGGCTAACCTAACCTAACCTAACCTAATCTAACCTAACTTAATCTGGTCTAACCTAACCTAACCATACTCGCTGGAAAAGGTTAGGTTAACTTATCATGAGCACTCATGATATAATAACCTAACCTAACCTAACTTAAACATGTAGAAATGTTTCTATTTATTTATTAATATTTATTTATACCTAACCTAACCTATTGTTTTGAAGGTTAGACGAACGAGTTTGAACGATTGTCTTTAATAATAGAACGAGTCACTCATTTTCTAATTTAAAAATTTGATGGGTAAATCCATAAGACAAAGGAGCTAAAATTTAATTTGAAATTAGAAAAGAACTTTAAATTTTTCATCTCTTTGAGAAAAAAAACATAACTGAAGTGGAGTCTTTCTGTTTTCTTGGAAATAATATAAAAGAAATTTTAATTTTTTATTTCTTTGAGGAATTATAAACTCAAGTGGAGGCTTTTTTCATTTCATTGGTAAAATTCAGAATTGAGCTAACTTTTTCACTTCTTTAAGAAAATTCAGAAGAGAACTTGAACATTTTGCACTTCTTCTAGAAAACTCAGAATTAAAGTGATGCTCCTTATCTTCATGTCGAATATTCAAATCAATGTATAACTTTTTCTATCTTCTATTAAAAATTTGGAACAGAACTTTAAATTTTTCATCTCTTTCCAAAAAATATGAAGTGAAATTAAGAAAATTAGAAATAAAGTGAAACTTTTTATCTTCACCGGAAAATAATCACAATCATAGTATAACTTTTCCTATCTTCTACAGAATAATTTAGAACTGAACTTTAAATTTTTTATGTCTTTGAGAAATTAAGAACTGAGGTGGAACGTTTTTTCATTTTCATTGGTAAAATTCAGAATTGAGTTAACTTTTTCTATTCTTTAAGAAAATTCAGAAGAGAACTTGAACAATTTGCACTTCTTCGAGAAAACTCAGAATTAAAGTGGAGTTCCTTATCTTCATGTTGAATATTCACGATCAATGTATAACTTTTTCTATCTTCTATGAAAAATTTGGAACAGAACTTTAAATTTTTCATCTCTTTGAGAAAAATCAGAACTGAATTTAAGAAAAATTATAAATATAGTGAAACTTTTGATCTTCATGGAAAACAATCGCAGTCATAGTATTACTTTTTCTATCTTCCATCTAAAAATTTCGAATAGAACATTAAATTTCTTTAATTCTTTGGAGAACTTAAAACTGAAGTGGAAGATTTTTATTTTCTCTGGAGAAATTAGAATTGAAGGGTGTTCTTTGGTAAAGTTCAGAAGAGAACTTGAACTTTTCTTCACTTCGTTGAGAAAATTTTAAATTGAACTAGAACTTTTCATCTTCCGGGAAAATATTCACAAGTATGGTATTACTTTTTCTATCTTCCACCGAAAAATTTAGAATTGAACTTTAAATTTCTTTATGTCTTTTGTGAAATAAAAAACTGAAGTGGAAGATTTTTATTTTCTCCGTAGAAATTAGAATTGAATTGTGTTCTTTGGTAAAATTCAGTAGAGAACTTGAACTTTTGTTCACTTCATTGAGAAAATTTTAAATTTAACTAGAACTTTTTATCTTCTGTGAAAATAATCACAAGTATTGTATTAATTTTTCTATCTCCCACCAAAAAATTTAGAATTGAACTTTAAATTTCTTTATGTCTTTGTGAAATAAAGAACTGAAGTGGAAGATTTTTGTTTTCTCTGGAGAAATTAGAAGTGAAATGTGTGCTTTGGTAAAATTCAGAAGAGAACTTTAACTCTTCTTGACTTTGTTTAGAAAATTTTAAATTGAACTAGAACATTTTATCTTCCATGAAAATATTCACAAGTATGGTATTACTTTTTCTATCTCCCACCTAAAAATTGGAATTGAACTTTAAATTTCTTTATGTCTTTGTGAAATAAAGAACTGAAGTGGAAGATTTTTGTTTTCTCTGGAGAAATTAGAATTGAAGTGTGTTCTTTGGTAAAGTTCAGAAGAGAACTTGAACTTTTCTTCACTTCTTTGAGAAAATTTCAAATTGAACTAGAACTTTTTATCTTCCGGGATAATATTCACAAGTATGGTATTACTTTTTCTATCTTCCACCGAAAAATTTAGAATTGAACTTTAAATTTCTTTATGTATTTGTGAAATAAAGAACTGAAGTGGAAGATTTTTGTTTTCTCTGGTGAAATTAGAATTGAATTGTATTCTTTGTTAAAATTCCGAAGAGAACTTGAACTTTTTTATCTTCAGTGAAAAATTTGGAACAGTATTTTAAATTTTTCATCTCTTCGAGCCAGATCTGAACTAAAGTGGAAAATTTTTATATTATTTGGAAAAATAGAAATGATCAATGACTAATTTCTTTTTCATTGAGAAAATTCAGAAGAGAACTTGTACTTTCCTTCACTTCGTTGAGAAAATTTTAAATTGAACTAGAACTTTTTATCTTCCATGAAAATATTCACAAGTATGCTATTACTTTTTCTATCTTCCACCGAAAAATTTAGAATTGAACTTTAAATTTCTTTGTTTTTGTGAAATAAGGAACTGAAGTGGAATATTATTATTTTCTCTGGTGAAATTAGAATTGAATTGTGTTCTTTGGTAAAATTCAGAAGAGAACTTGAATTCTTCTTCACTTCGTTGAGAAAATTTTAAATTGAACTAGAACTTTTTATCTTCCAGGAAAATATTCAAACGTATGGTATTACTTTTTCTATCTTCCACCGAAAAATTTAGAATTGAACTTTAAATTTTTTATTGTGGAAATTAGAATTGAATTGTGTTCTTTGGTAAAATTCAGAATAGAACTTGAATATTCACGATCAAAGTATAACTTTTCCTATCTTCTATGAAAAATTTGGAACAGAACTTTAAATTTCTTCATCTCTTTGAGAAAAAAATCTGAACTGAAGTGGAAATTTTTATATTATTTTGGGAAAATAGATTTGATCAATAACTTATTTTATTTTAATTGAGAAAATTCAGAATCGAAGTTGAACTTTTCTTCTTCCGGGAAAATATTTGGAACAGAACTTTAATTTTTTTCATCTCTTTGAGAAAGGTCGGAATTGAATTTAAGAAAATTTAGAATTAAAGTGAAACTTTTTATCTTCATGGAAAATAATCACGATCATAGATTAACTTTTCCTATCTTCTACGGAAAAATTTAGAAGTGTCCAGCTCAGAAAAGCCCGAAATAGTAATTTACATATCCCAAATCATAATTTTCTGAAAGCACACACCAATGAAAGGCTAAGAAATCTAGCTCAGAAAAGCCTGAAATAGCAAACTACTCATCCAAAACTATTGGTTTCAGACAACAAACACCTCTGATGGACTAAGAATCCTAGCTCTGAAAAGTCCAAATAGCAAACTACACATCCCAAATCATAATTTTCTGACAACACACACCTATGAAAGGCTAAGAAACCTAGCTAATAAAAGCCAGAATTAGCAAATTAACCATCCCAAATCATAAGTTTCAGACAGCACTCACCTATGAACGGCTAAGAAATCTAGCTCGGAAAAGTAAAAAAATAGCAACCCACACATCCCAAATTATTGGTTTCAGACAACACATACCTATGAAAGACTAAGAAATCCAACTCAGAAAAGTCCGAAATAGTAATGTACATATTCCCAAATCATAGGTTTCAGACAACACTCACCTATGAACGGCTAAGAAACCTAGCTCAGAAAAGTCAAAAATAGCAAACTAGTCATACCAAACTATAGGTTTCAAACAACAAACACCAACGAAAGGCTCAGAAATCTAGCTCAAGCAATTCAATACGAGAAAACACGCCATCCAAAATCAAATGTATCAGTTAACACAAACCAATAAAAGACTAAGAAATCACTATTAAAAAAGCCAAACATATTAATATACAAATCCAAAAACATAAGTTGCGGACACCATACACCTATGAAAGACTATGAAACCTTAGCTCAGAAAAGCCTGAAATAGCATACTACTCATCCCAAACTAGAAGTTTCTGACAACAAACGCCTATGATGGACTAAGAATCATAGCTCTGAAAAGTCCAAATAGCAAACTACACATACCAAATCTTAATTTTCTGACAACACATACCTATGAAAGGCTAAGAAATCTAGCTCAGAAAAGACAAAAATAGCAAACCACTCATCCCAATCATAGGTTTCAGTCAATACACACCTATGAAAGCTAAAAAATCCAGCTCAGAAAAGTCAAAAATAGCAAACTACATATCCCAAATCATAGATTTCAGTCAACACACAGCAACGAAAGACTAAGAAACCTAGCTCAGAAAAGTCAAAAATAGCAAACTACTCATCCCAAACTATTGGTTTCAGACAAAATTCACCTACGAAATACTAGGAAACCTTAGCTAAGAAAAGCCTGAAATAGCAAACTACACATCCCAAATCATGATTTTCTGACAACACATACCTATGAAAGGCTAAGAAACCTAGCTCAGAAAAGTCAAAAATAGCAAACTACACATCCCAAATCATAGGTTTCAGTCAACACACAACTACGAAAGGCTCAGAAATCCAGCTCAGAAAAGTCCAAAAAGCAAACCACTCATCCCAAATCATAGGTTTCAGACACCACACACCTATGAAAGACAAAGAAATCCAACTCAGAAAATCCCGAAATAGTAATTTACATATCCCAAATCATAAGTTTCAGACAACATTCACCTACGAAATACTAAGAAACCTTAGCTCAGAAAAGTCTGAAATAGCCAACTACTCATCCCAAACTCGAAGTTTCAGACAACAAACACCTATGAGTGACTAAGAATCCTAGCTCTGAAAAGTCCAAAATGCAAACTATACCTCCCAAATCATAATTTTCTGAAAGCACACACCTATGAAAGGCTAAGAAATCTAGCTCAGAAAAGTCAAAAATAGCAAATTAACCATCCCGAATCATAGGTTTCAGTCAACACACACCTACGAAAGGCTATGAAATCCAGCTCAGAAAAGTAAAAAAATAGCAACCAACACATCCCAAATCATAGGTTTCAGACAGCACACACCTACGAAAGACTAAGAAATCTGGTTATGAAAAGTCCGAAATACCAAATAACACATCCCAAATCATAAGTTTCTGTCAACACACACCTACGAAAGGCTAAGAAACCTACCTCATAAAAGCCTGAAATAGCAAACTACTCATCCCAAACTATTGGTTTCAGACAACATTCACCTACGAAATACTAGGAAACCTTAGCTCAGAAAAGCCTGAAATAGCAAACTACACATCCCAAATCATATGTTTCAGACAACACACACCTATGAAAGTCTATGAAAACTAGCTCAGAAAAGTCAAAAATAGCAAATTAACCATCCCAAATCATAGGTTTCAGACAACACTCACCTATGAACGGCTAAGAAATCCAGCTCTGAAAAGTCCAAAAAGCAAACCATTCATCCCAAATCATAGGTTTCAGTCAACACATCCCTACGAACAGCTATGAAATCCAGCTCAGAAAAGTCAAAAAATAGCAATCCACACAATCCAAATCATAGGTTTCAGACAACACACACCTACGAAAGACTAAGAAATCTGGCTATGATAAGTCAAAAAATAGCAACCCACACAATACAAATCATAGGTTTCAGACAACACTCACCTATGAACGGCTAAGAAATCCAGCTCTGACAAGTCCAAAAAGCAAACCACTCATCCCAAATCATAGGTTTCAGTCAACAAATCCCTACGAAAGGCTATGAAATCCAGCTCAGAAAAGTAAAAAAATAGCATTCCACACAATCCAAATCATAGGTTTCAGACAACACACACCTACGAAAGACTAAGAAATCTGGCTATGAAAATTAAAAAAATAACAACCCACATAATCCAAATCATAGGTTTCAGACAACACACCTACGAAATACTAAGAAATCTGACTATGAAAAGCCTGAAATAGCAAACTACTCATCCCAAACTATAGGTTTCAGACAACAAACACCTATGAGGGAATATGAATCATAGCTCTGAAAAGTCCAAAAAGCAAACTAAAAATCCCAAATCATAATTTTCTGACAACACACACATATGAAAGGCTAAGAAACCTAGCTCAGAAAATTCAAAAATAGCAAATTAACCATCCCAAATCATAGGTTTCAGACTACACACACCTATGAAAGGCTTAGAAATCCAGCTCAGAAAAGTCAAAAATAGCAATCCACCCATCCCAAATCATAGGTTTCAGACAACAAACACCAACGAAAGACTAAGAAATCTAGCTTAGAAAAGCCGAAATAGTAATTTACATACCCCAAATCATAAGTTTCGGACAACATTCACCTACGAAATACTAGGAAACCTTAGCTCAGAAAAGCCTGAAATAGCAAACTATTGATCCCAAACTAGAAGTTTCAGACAACAAACGCATATGAGAGACTAAGAATCATAGCTCTGAAAAGTCCAACTTGCAAACTACACATCCCAAATCATAATTTTCTGAAAGCATACACCTATGAAAGGCTAAGAAATCTAGCTCAGAAAAGTCAAAAAATAGCAACCCACACATCCCAAATCATAGGTTTCAGACACCACACACCTACGAAAGACTAAGAAATCTGGTTATGAAAAGTCGGAAATAGCAAATAACATATCCCAAATCATAAGTTTCAGTCAACACACACCTACGAAAGGCTAAGAAACCTAGCTCATCAAAGCCTGAAATAGCAAACTACTCATCCCAAACTATTGGTTTCAGACAACATTCACCTACGAAATACTAGGAAACCTTAGCTCAGAAAAGCCTGAAATAGCAAACTACACATCCCAAATCATAATTTTCTGACAACACACACCTATGAAAGGCTAAGAAACCTAGCTCAGAAAAGTCAAAAATAGCAAATTAACCATCCCAAATCATAGGTTTCAGACAACACTCACCTATGAACGGCTAAGAAATCCAGCTCTGAAAAGTCCAAAAAGCAAACCACTCATCCCAAATCATAGGTTTCAGTCAACACATCCCTACGAAAGGCTATGAAATCCAGCTCAGAAAAGTCAAAAATTAGCAATCCACACAATCCAAATCATAGGTTTCAGACAACAAACACCTACGAAAGACTAAAAAATCTGGCTATGAAAAGTCAAAAAATAGCAACCCACACAATCCAAATCATAGGTTTCAGACAACACACACCTATGAACGGCTAAGAAATCCTGCTCTTAAAAGTCCAAAAAGCAAACCACTCATCCCAAATCATAGGTTTCAGTCAACACATCCCTACGAAAGGCTATGAAATCCAGCTCAGAAAAGTCAAAAAATAGCAATCCAAACAATCCAAATCATAGGTTTCAGACAACACACACTTACGAAAGACTAAGAAATCTGGCTATGAAAAGTCAAAAAATAGCAACCCACACAATCCAAATCATAGGTTTCAGACAACACACACCTACGAAATACTAAGAAATCTGACTATAAAAAGCCTAAAATAGCATACTACTCACCCCAAACTATAGGCTTCAGACAACAAACACCTATGAGGGACTAAGAATCCTAGCTCTGAAAAGTCCAAAAAGCAAACTACAAATCCCAAATCATAATTTTCTGACAGCACACACATATGAAAGGCTAAGAAACCTAGCTCAGAAAAGTCAAAAATAGCAAATTAACCATCCCAAATCATAAGTTTCAGACAACACACCTATGAACGGCTAAGAGATCCAGCTCAGAATAGTCAAAAATAGCAATTCACCCATCCCAAATCAAAGGTTTCAGACAACACACAACCAACGAAAGACTAAGACATCTAGCTTAGAAAAGACCGAAATAGTAATTTAAATAACCCAAATCATAAGTTTCAGACAACATTTACCTACGAAATACTAGGAAACCTTATCTCAGAAAAGCCTGAAATAGCAAACTATTCATCCCAAACTAGAAGTTTCAGACAACAAACGCCTATGAGAGACTAAGAATCATAGCTCTGAAAAGTCCAACTTTCAAACTACACATCCCAAATCATAATTTTCTGACAGCACATACCTATGAACGGCTCAGAAATTCAGCTCAGAAAAGTCAAAAATTGCAATCCGTCCATCCCAAATCATAGGTTTCAGACAACACACACCAACGAAAGACTAAGAAATCTAGCTCAGAAAAGTCCGAAATAGTAAATTACATATCCCAAATCATAAGTTTCAGACAACACACATCAACGAAAGACGGGACTCGGGGAGAGCCTTTGAGGGTGTGTGGGTCCCTTGAGGGCCGGGAGGTCCTTTGGGAGCTTGGGAAGACCTTTGAGGACCGGGCGCTTCCTTCGGGGTAGGGGTGGGGGGATCGGAACCCTTTGGGGTGGGGGTAGAGGACCTCACGACAGAGTTCAAATGGAACTTGTGTATTATAACGACCTCAGAGTTTCACCCTCAAATCCTCTTCTAAAATCTGTACAAAAATCATCTTTTAAAATGTCTCTAACTGTTTCGCCGAAATAATTCCCTAAAATAATAATATGTTCTGAAAAGATATAATAAAGCCTTAAAAAAGTATTAAAATGGTGGCTCATGAGCCTTTGGGGCGCCGGGGGCCCTTTGGGAATCCGGAGAACCTTTGAGGACCGGTGGCTTCCTTTGGGGTGGGGGTGGGGGGATCGGAACCCTTTGGGGTTGTGATAGGGGACCTCACAACACTGTTCAAATGGAACTTGTGTATTATAACGACCATAGAGTTTCACCCTCAAATCCTCTTCTAAAATCATCTTTTCAATCATCTTTTAAAATGTCTCTAACTGTTTCGCCGAAATAATTCCATAACCTGTCTAAAACGGTTTCGCCCAAATAATCCCTAAACGTAATTTCAGCGTGTTCCCTTTGTTTTTGGCATCTCTGCGCTGACACATTTCAAATTACTAAGAAACCTGATTCCCACGCTAAAACAATTCATCGCTAAGATGTTTCTTTGAGAATTGTTTCCATAGCGTTTCGTTATTAATATCTTTTGGAGTTCGACCAGTAGAGTTGTTTCCGATGCAAAGACATTAATGACTTGGATCTATTCCTGGAGAATCGTTTCTAGGCGAAAATTTTTAAAGTCTGACAGATGATGTCATTGGTTGATTTATCTGTCAAGAAAGGGGAATTAATTTGTTGTTTCTAAGGGGAATTATTGATTCACGATAGGGGAATTGAGGTCGACAGCACAGGTGTTCCAAATTCCTGGAAACTCATAACATTCGCTGAGAGCGTGCACTTGCCCAAAACAACAACAACATCAACACCTTTGGAAATTTAGGTCATTGACCCCATTAACCACGTGTTCTCCCTAAGGACTCTATGCCCAAATTTGGTGGTAAAAAAGTTGTAGATGGCAGCAGGGGTGAGGGTCACGAGTCGGACCCCCCTTTCTACTGTTGTGGAGGAGTAACCTCCTCAAAAATATATTTTCTCTCTGGAAATCAGTTACTCTGAAAAAAATGGTTGTCTTAAAATTTTGATTGGATGTGTTTGGGGAACCTACCTCTTTTCATCCGAAAAATCAGAAAGAAAATGAACAGAGTTTTAAAGTGGAAGGTAGAATCTTCTTCTATTTGACAGAAGACGGGCTTTTCAGTGATACTATTTAGCCCTTTTTCTTTTGCTTCACTCTGTGGGCTACAGAGCTACTGGCTTGATTGCCTCATGATTATTAGATATTTTTAGATATCTTTCACTAGATCTTTCGACTCTATGAGTTTACCTATGACTGGGTAAACTCTGATTATTAGGCTCTCTTAGTAGCCATAGTTTACTCGATTTCTAACCGACAGGGCTATTTTGAGTTATTTTAATAATTTTAGCTATTTCCAGAGCAGAATCAGTTGTGTAGACGTCAATATATTAAATTAAAGGATGCAATGGCTAGTTGTTACAATATTCATATTCCAATGCCATCAAAGAGGAGACAGGGGAATTGAACCACTTGAATTAGGAAACTCATACAAGAATGCAAAAAAATTTAGTCCATTTGTTCCAGAGCGAATTCTATGATAAATTTTAGAAAGTTACTTATTGGGAAAGGGGGAAAGGATAGGATTAATCTTATTAAAATTAATATCTGATAGCCTCCATCGGTAAATATCTCTAATCGGGATTAGTCTCCCACTTGGCTGGTCAATATTTATAGCATTTTTTGCTATTTCATCAACCTGATGATTACCACTTATGCCAGAGTGGCTAGGAATATACTGTAAATAAGTTTTTATGCCACTTGAAGCAAGATTATCTATAATACTGAGATAATGATAAGTGTCAATGTCCAACTTATACTGAGGAGCTGAGGCCAGCAGGTAGAATTTTTGTTTCAAGAAAAATTTCTTCTGCTTCTTCCTACGAACCGATATACATGACGAGCCCAAGAGACAGTATTTATATTTAAGAAATAGATTAGCTGGTATGACGGTTGAAGCCCAGAGGTCTATATCGATAAGCAAAAAATAGGAAAAAAAAACAAAAATACGGCGGCGTATTAGTGACGCCGCCACCGATAGAATCAGCGGCGGCGTCAGCGCGCTGATGCTAGCTCCGCGGCGCGCCACCGTTTTTTTCGGCGGCGCGCCGCTGACTTTTCGGCGCGGCTTCGGGGTCTATATGTTTGTTTGCATTGATTGTTTATTTAATTTCTGTTTCGTTTTAAGCTTGATATTCATATTCAATCTAAGCATTACTCGCTTTAAGATCTATTTATTCATTTATATTATTACTTGTTGTATGTTTTTGCTATGATTGTTTATTTAATTTCTGTTCGTTTTGGGTTTAATTTATTCTTTAATAGTAATTTCTGGTAGTTTTGTGTTTTAATTTTAAAAGGTATTTGTATCTGCTGATCTTAAGTTTAAAATGGCCTTTACTTTTTTTTAAATAACTTATTTTTCGGAATTTTTTTTAAATTAATTTTTGTTCGTTTTTATTTCAAAAAGTTTCAAGTTTCTAAAAATTCCTTATTTCAAAATCAAACTTAAAAAAAAATCAAATATTCATCAGAGTATTAAAACTGATATCAAAGTAACAATATCAAATTGAAAGAATCGGTTTGTGTCAACCTCGGAGGTTTTATTATCTGATTTTTGAACTATCCTACCCGGCGACAGCTGGAACAAGACAGTCCCTGCTCCCTATTTGATATAGGTTGAGTATACATCGGTTTGACGGTCAGCATTGGATTTGCTTACATTGCCAGGTTAGGACAAGTTGATACTAAATAATAAGTAAGATAACCTTCAAACATTGAGTTGTGTATAATCAGTCTGTGTGACAGTGGAATTTACTGAGTTAGCTGAGAAATTAATAAGCCTTAGTGGCAACAAAGAATTATGAGAAGGCAGAAGTGCCTTTTTATGGATGCTAAAAAATTTTCAAATTTGTTTTGAAAGCTGTATATTTTATGGAAAGAAGCCTATATTTTGCCTTGGTAGCAGCTGGAAAAAAGCCTATATTTGCCTCTGTGGTGGTTGAAAAGAAGCATTTATTTGCCTTTGTGGCAAGTGGAGAAAAGCCTATATTGGTCTTTGTGGCAGTTGAAAAAAAGCCTATATTTTACCTTTGTGGCAGTTGGGAGGCATTTGTAATCGCTTGGATTAGTTGGATGATAAGTTAGCCTCTAGGGTAATCTTCTTGTATATTATCCCCATATGAGATGGGTACGTTAAATGAACAAAAAAAAAAAAAAAAACCGAACACGTGCCTGAGCCTGCTGTGGCTCTCAGTCAAGAGACAAGTCGTCTTACTGAGAAATTATTGATAACCACATATACGTGTATGTATGTGTTACTATATATATATATATATATATATATATATATATATATATATATATATATATATATATTATATATATATATATATATATATATATATATATATATATATATATATATATATATATATATATATATATATATATATATATATATATATATATATATATAGTATGTATGTATATATATGTACATATATGTACGTGTATGTATGTGTGGGTGTGTGTATGTATATATATATATATATATATATATATATAAAAGATAAAGTAAGTTGGCAATTGATTAGAATTCTTCGGGGACAGATAATAAAAAAAAAGAAAAAAAAAAGGAAGGTGTAATGCCTATAAAAACAGTTTACTAGGACTGTCCTCACGATAGCCTTGACGGTCTGACAGCATTTCCCCTGGAAATATGGTTACCTTTTTTTCGCCTTATACAAGAAAAAAAAATGGCGTTTTGTGTGAATGATGTTTCCAAGATTGATCTTTAAATATATATCTAAAATCAATCAAAGGGGAAGACCCGGTAGTTTCAAGACAATAAGATGTGTTTTGTTTTTTGTTGTTGTTTGAGTATATATTTATGTATACATAATTTCGACATAGGCTAGCTACATTGGGAAAACACTTTCCTTGGTGATATGCAGATAAGGGCGTTTGCTCCCATTTAAAGGGAATGTTAATGATATTTGATTTTTTTTTTGCATTTTCATACCTCGGGCAAGTAAAAGGCACTTGTAAAAATTATGAGGGGGTGTTGAGATAACTAATATTTTGATATGCCTAAGTTACGCAATGTCAAAAGAAGCTAAGAATCAACATGACGGGTGATTATCAGAAACCTGACAGGATTTCCTGAAAGAAGGTCAGATTTAGGTCTATTACAAAATCAAGATTTTATATGGTCATCTGGTCTGCGCATTGTGTGGCCAAACCATCTCAGTCTCCTCTGCTTAACAATGTCAGAGATAAGGGGGTGATCCCCATATTTTCTCCTTACTTATTCATTCGAGATTCTATCTGAGAGGCGGATGCCAGGGATATAGCGCAGCCATTTGTGGTTAAATATATTCAAGCTCAACGCTTCGGCTGCTTTAAGTGACCACGTTTCACATCCATAGAGGAGGACAGAGAGAACCATAGCTTCATACACTCGAAGCTTTGTGCGTAGCAATATTTCGCTCCGCTTCCAGAGATACTTCCGCAGCAATATTTCGCTCCGCTTCCAGAGATACTTCCGTAATTGAAGGAAGAAACTCCAGGCTGACGATATGCGGCTCTGAATTTCTTCTGAAGAATCGCCGGTAGGGTTTACCATCGCTCCGAAGTATTTGAACGACTGGACGTCCTCTACCTGATTACCATTTAAGGTCACAGGGGTTTCATCCATCCCATCTGTTGGCATTGATTTTGTCTTTTGTAGGTAGGCATGGATTATGGATTTTGTCATGGATTTTGTTTTATTTGGAGACCAGTCGAAAGTGCCGTGACTGCCACGTCATTTATCATAGCCTGGGCTTCTGCAACGGATTCAGAAAGCATGTCCACATCGTCAGCATAGTCAATATCTGTGACGGAGAAGGACGGGCTCACTGCAACGCCTTTTTAATTGTCCAGGATCCTGAGGATCCAATCGATGACGAAGTTGAACAAAGTCGGCGAAAGGACACAGCCTTGACGTACACCTTACTCAATCAGGACCAGATCTGAAAGATCGCCATCGACTCTTACCCGGGCCTTTGTTCCAGCATAGTAAGCCTTGAGCAGATTGATGATCTTCTCAGGCACACTCTCCTCTCTCATTGCCTCCCATATTGCATCACGATGGACCGAATCAAACGCGGTAATGAAGTCTATGAAGATTTGGATTGTTTCCTGTTGGTGTTTAAACCGGTGTTCAAGTATCTGTCGCAAGCTAAAAATCTGGTCATAGCAACCCATACCCGGCCTGAATCCTGCTTGGTTGGGTCGAGTTTGGCTGTTCCTGGTGTCTCTGAATCTATTTAAAAGTATGACTGCGAACAGCTTGGCAGCAATAGGGATAAGGGATATACCTCGGTAGTTTTTGCAGTCCAGTCGGTCTCCTTTTTTGACGATAGGGACAATTATTGAGGTCTTCCAGTCATCTTGGATGTATTCATTGTCCCAGCCTTCGGTTATCACGCTATGAAGTTCATCCACCGCCGCCTCGGGGAGAGCTTTCAGTAACTCGGTAGGAATCCCATCTATTCCTGGGCTTTTATGGTTTTTCAAAACTTGGATTGCCTTAATTAATTCATCCTTGAAGGGTGGGTCCGTTAATACATTTTCATAAGCCTGGTTGTGTAGGGGGTTCTGCGGTTCTGTAAGGGGTTGCTTTCGATTACTATTGTCTCCTGGTCTCAATAGCTCTTGGAAATGAACTCGTCATCTTTCGATACGTTCCTCGCTGCTTATGAGTATTTTCCCGTCGTTCGCCTTAAGTGAGGGAATGGTACTTTGCTTCTTCTTCCCAGTGCATTCTCCAAGTATCTGATAGAGTTTTCGTGTATCGTTCCGGGATGCGGCTCTTTCCATATCACTGGCAAAATCAGACCAGTAGGCCTTTTTGTCAGCTCTTGCTGATTTGTGACATTCTTGTTGTAGCACTTTGTATGTGGGGGACTTCTTGTTGGTCATTTATTTTTTCTTGGCAGAGAGTTTGATTGTCTTTTCTGAGATCCATTTCTACATTTTACGCTTGACAAACCCAAGTATGTTTGCGGCAGCTTCATTGATGTGGTCCTTGAATTTGCTCCATTTCTTCTCAATCTTTATCTTAGGGCACTGATCAGTCGGGATTGCTTCCTTGGTATCATCTTGAAGGACAGAGAAGCTTTTTGAGAGTCAAAGGACAAATTCCCCTTGGTACTCATCTACTTTCAGCTTCGACACGTCCATTCTCCGGTTCGGCATAGTAGTCTTCCTTGAGCTAAGTCTGTACTTTAGCCTTGTCTTCAGCAAGAAGTGGTCAGATCCATTTTTCGATCCCATGTCAGCACATCTGTGCACTCTCGAGTCCAACACTGTAATGGAATCAATTTTCAAAACCCCGAAATATTCCAATTAAAATTACCCAAGTAAAATAAAATCGCCCAAAATAGCGAACCCAAAAATTCAAGTAACCCACAGATGAAGTAACACTTAATTGTCAAATTTAAAAAGTAGCGAAACAATTGTATTACAATTGTAACTCTATGAAAAAAATCTTTCCCACGGAAAATGTAACAGCAATAAATATCAGCGTGACCAATTGTACATGAAACGCAATCAAAACTGTAATTTAACTCTTAAGAGCTTGAATTTTCAAACTGTCAAGAGATAGTAGAATTTATTATACAATAAATAGTATCTCGAGATACAAAGTAGAACTATGTGTCCCACTGTAATTACAATGTAAAACCTTGTTTTGTTGAAGAAAAATTCCAAAGTGAAGTTTTAAAAGTTATAAATCGTATCAAAGTTTATTAAACTCGACTAGCCGATTGGCACGTCCCTGTCCAATAGTAATATGGGACATACAGCCTGAACCAATAGGGCCAGTGTAATGTACTTTTTAGCAACGACTGTATGTAACCCCCTATGACATTGGAGAGAGTAGATAGTTAGGACTTCGCAATTTTTGCGTTAGTCTATTTGGAGTCTACTGCAGTCTATGAGGAGTTTTATGTGAGTCTATTATCATTCTTATGCGAGTCTATTTGCAGACTATTATCGGTTTAGAATGAACTTTTAAAACGTTTATTATCTGTGAAATAACTTTTGCGTTGTATTGCCCCAGACAACAATTTTATCTTAGTGTCGATGACTGTGAAGTATTTTTGATATTGCTGACAAGCTTTGTACCGATCATGTGAGTAAAAGTATATACATTACTTTCTTATTTATTTCTCTTTATGTTAGTATTTCTCAAGATAGTTAGGTCTTGTGGCTCCAACCACTCTCAAGGGAACCTGAATCCTTTCAATCTGATTTCGACTCAGCCTGGCCATTAATATATGCTCCCCATTTGACTCCTTGATTCAATTCCCCGCTACACGAAGCTCCCCCTCTACTATGGTACTATGCTCGTGAAACATCAACTAAGAGATTGATTAAAAACCCCCATTAGATTAAGAACAACATTTTAATCGAAAACCCGAATAAACATTTAATAAAAAAAAAACATTAGAATTGGTGCGGCGCTGTTTAAAGGAGCAAAACACAAGGACAAAATTTTCTACAAAAGAAAAATTATTGAGAAATATTACTCATAGAGAAAGTGCAATATTTTGTGCAGTATTTGAAGTACAATATTTTGTAGGCCTAAGCCCCCTTAAAATAGTAACAAAAAAGTATACTCCATAAGAAAAAAAAATATACATATAGAATCCCCTCATAAGATAACAGAAATTTGGAAGTGTCGAAGTTGAGTTATATCAAAAAATAAAACCAGTGCCGAACTGTAATATAAAAAACACAAAAAAACTAACCAATATGTCGTTAGATCTAAACGAACCGTAGTTAAAACAAAACCTTGGTGCAAAAACAGTAAAAATTTCAAAGTCCCTCCCCATATATAATGGAGACTCAGATGTAGATTAATGTAGTATCAAATTAAACCAATTCGTAGAGGTAACTAAAATGGACTTAAAATCATTAAGAGGCATGTTATTAATGAGACTTAAGGGGCAAGCACTAACATTTCTAAAGACAAATAGAAAACACAATAGAGGAAGATAAAAACCTTCCAATAAACTCCATAGAAAAATTGCTAAAAGCGTTCTGAGAAAGATTTGTTGAGACTAGTTCAACACACAAATTAAAGCACAAAACTGTATGTTTCGACGAAACCCAAAATGTTAGGGAATACCTACACAAAGAAATGGTATCCATTGAGGCTAAATACGGAAAAGAATCTGGTCCTTTATACGATAAAATTGTACTAAATGCTTTCATGCAAGGATTGAGCCCCAAACTGTACCGAATGTTAATATAAGAAAACATTCAAACATTAGAGCTGGCAGTTCAGGAAGTAGAGAGAATGATTTAAACTGACTCGATTGTGGCAAATAATAATAAATGAAGGATAAATAATGTAGGAGAATTAACTCTGGGACGATCACGAGGAAATTCACCCGCATTCTTTTCGAGAGATAATTCACCCAAACCGAACCAAAATAGATCTTCAACCCCTACCAGGCAAAGAATGGTACGTTTTGTACCCACGAACACGGCAAACTACGCAAATAAACCCCCAATTATATGCTACGCATGTAATAAACAGGGACATATCGCCAGGGAATGCCGTACTAGAAGAAACTACACACCAGCAACCCCCAGGTTTAATAACCGTTTGTTCGGGAGAACAAACTTAAATGCTAATGGGTCAGGAAGTTATAGAAGTAACCCTCCGCGCCTCCTATCGTTACGCAGCCCTTTCCAACAAGGATTTATGTATCCAAATCCTATCCCAAACCGAAAAATAATTATTTGTTCCCCAACCCAAATGCGCGACAAAATTTATACCAATTCAATTCACGGACAGTGTATCCGTCTAGATTTAACAGGAATACGAGCGATGACGGAAGATATTTCTTCCCGTCGGGAAACGAAAGAAATTTTTCGTCAATACAAAATAAATAAATGCCACGAGCCATCTGCGCGAGAAAATCTAATCCACGCAATAATGCTTGGCATCCAAGACAATCAAACGTCACTTAACTTACTAGGCAAGTTTCCACCGAGCCCTATTGTCAAACACCAACCTATAAATTAAACGCACAAGGAAACAAATCAGCACCCCAAGAAAATTAACCGGGACCCTAGAGGCCAGTAATTTTTATAGGTCCCTTCCAGTAGTTGTACCTTCTTTAAGTGATAATAATGATACATTACCTATATTAAATGATTTTGGTGTTGCAAATACTTATTTCAAAGCGTTAATAGATTCCGGTGCATCGGTTAACATAATAAACTCGAATGTATTTAATAGATTACCAGTATATATTAAGCGACGGAAAAATTTTAATATTCCCAGTTTAACTAGCGTCACAGGACATACACTGGAAGCAATAGGCTCCATACGCCTAGATATGACAAAAGATAATAGAATCTTTCCTACAAACTTCATAATATGCAAGAATTTCCCATATGAGGCTATAATCGGTGCTAATTTTTTAAAATCTAATAAAGTATTGTTAGATAAAGCGAATCACAGACTCGTGTATCCATCCGATCCTATTCTCCGACGTGTGGAGAAAGGGGAAGCAACAGTGAATAGAATAAATTCTTTTGTACCCCGTTTCTCGTCTTGTAGGAGAAACTCAAGCAGCAATTGGATTGAGTCAGTAAAAGCAAAGATAGGGAAAATTGCAAGAGTATAGGCAAACAGAAATAAAGAAAATAACAGAATTATGGAACGAAATAATAAATCCAATTACTGTCCCCTTACAATCAACCCCAAAAGTGGAAGACTTGACGCAACCAAACGCAAATCTCAACCTTATAGAAAAAGTTTTGGAAGAAAAATATTACGGATTTGCGGTATGTAAAACAAAGATACCCCCGAAAACAATGCAAAGAATTCAAATCTCTAAAAGTGGTCACCCCCGTAAATTACAATTCTGAAATTTGGTTTGCATCCCCGTGTAAAGAAATCCCCGAAAATCTGTTTTCTGAAGAACACATTATTTTGTATGAGAAGGGAGAAGGTTTTATTTGGTTGACAAATACACATGAAAATGATACTATCACATTAAAAAAGGGAACATGTCTCGTTGAAATACAAGTGATTTCTGAGCGCGAACTAAACGAATGGAAAAACTCCAAGAAAAACTTAGTTAATGGCATTTGTGTTAGTAATTCAAAGAATAGGTACCCACAAACAAAACCACAATTTTTGGAAAAATTTAAATTAAACCATATCCAAGATATACTACTAAAAGAAAAATTATGTTAATTACTCTGGAGTTTCAGAGATATTTTTTCCACATGTTACGAAGACATTGGACTGATACCATTCTATGAACATTCTATTCAAACCACAGAGTTACCTGTAGCTAAACAACCATATCGTATCCCCCATCCCTACAAAAGTTGGTTAAAAAGTAAAATCCGCGAGTTAGAAAGAAACAACATTATACGCCCAAGTATAAGCCCGTATTCGGCCCCTGTTATACTAGTGCCAAAAAGAGCAAGGACCTTAGGATTGTAGTGGACTATAGAGCCCTAAATAAGCAAGTAGTTAGCGATGAGTTTCCCCTACCCCGAATCGATGAAATCCTAGACTCCATCTCAACCAAAAATAAAATCTTTAAATCTCTCGACCTTACACAAGGTTATCATCAGGTTAAGATTAGCAGATAACGACGTTTATAAAACGGCCTTGTCGACGACTGAATGTGGCTCTTATGAATATTTAAGAGTACCCTTCAGACTCAAAACTAGTTCAAGTGCACTATGTAGACCACTGTTACACTTATTACGAGGTATAGAAAATATTATCCATTTTGTGGATGATGTGATCGGTGTAGGAGAAACCCCAGAGGACCATTTAAACACATTAACCAAAGTTTTCGAAAAATTAAGAGAGGGTAATCTAAAATGTAGACCTGAAAAAGTAAATTTACTTCAATCTGAAATAAAATTCCTAGGAATGATAGTGACCCAAGGTCAAATATCACCGGATCCTAAGAAGATAAAATGTGTAGAAAATCTCAAACCGCCAAAAACTATAAAACAATTGAGAGCCATTATTGGTCTAACAAGTTATTTCAGAAAATTCATACGCAACTACGCCCAAATTGCAAAACCCTTAACGGACCTGACTAAAGGGACCCACCAAAATATCACCTGGTCTAATGAAGCTCAAACTTCGTTAGACACTCTCAAGAAAGCACTTACTTCTGAACCCGTATTGTCGCTACCAGACTTTGAAAAAGGATAATTTGTAGTCACCACTGACGACTCAGCTCTAGGCATCGGTGCAATCCTTTCCCAATTAATCCCCATGGAAAACTACCCTGAACCCCTACAGGAGCCTCCTCAGTATATAGAGAAAGTCATATGCTATTCCAGTAGAACTCTAACGAAAGGCGAAAGAAGTTATTCAGCGACGCAATTAGAGCTACTATCTATAATTTACCATTTAGACAAATTTAGACATTATTTAGTAGGCCGAAAATTTAAGTTGCTTTCGGACCATAAAGGCTTACAGTACCTAAGCACATTCAAAAATCCAACTGAAATTTTGGCTAGATGGATAATGAAAATCCAAGATCTGGATTACGAATTCCAGCATTTGACCGGTAAACAAAATGCCCCCTGTGATTACTTGAGTAGATACCCCGAAAATAGCTCCTCAGTTAACGTAAGTAAAGAAATAAATGCCATTAATCCCAGTAAACGAAAACACAAGAAGAATAAACCTAAAATCCAAATAGAAGAAAACGAAATTACTCATAGCCCCTTATCGCTGGCCAACATTAAAAGAAACCAAGTTAAGGATGAAATGTGTTTGACTCTCATCAATTATTTTGTGAATTCTGATAATCTCCCTGATAATTTCAAAGCCCTGAGAAGGGACATTGATAATTTTTATTACAATTTAGACGAAGAAATCCTTTGCAGGATAGTAACAGGTGAAACAAATAGAAATCAAACTTTACTAGTCCCAGTACTACCCCAAAGATTAAGTACAAAGACGGTACATTTTTATGTACCGTCGGCGTTAAGAAAACTTAAGGATTTTATAAGTGCATATGCAGCGTGTAACTTACGGAAAAATCCCCAAACGTGCCCTGATATCCCCATGGGAAGAGTGCCAGTAGCAAGATTTCCTTTCGAAATCGTTTCGTTCGATCTACATGGAACAAGTGGAGGATTACCTGTTTCCAACAGAGGCCATACTTGCGTTCTTTCAGTAATAGATCACTTTACCGGTTTCACTTTTGCCAAAACATTGAAAAATCAAGGCGCATACGCTACGAGTAAAGCGTTAGCAAAAATATTTTTAAAATTTGGCGTCCCTAACAAAGTTATTAGCGATAATGGAAGCAATTTTGTCTCTAAAGTAACAAAAGATTTAATGAGTTTCCTCAACATAGAAAAATTAATGACCTCTCCCTACCATCCCCAAGCTAATGGAAGAATTGAAAATAGGCACACAATTTTCTAATGTCTTGAGTATTTATAAACACGAACATTTATATGAAATATAAGTGAGTCAAGGATAATTTTTAATAAAATCAAACGAAAGTGGAAGCCATAAACCGCCAAAATTTTATTAATAGGTTAACAGGATCCTATTACCTGTAAAGTATTGACAACGGACCAAAGTTAAAATTTGTTGTTATTCAGAAACATGTTTGAAAAACCCAGAAATGGAAGATACAACAATAAGGTTTAATACCCTTAGAACTTTCTCTTCAAATCAAACTTCAGTAAAAGGCTAACCTAATAAAAAATATCGCGATAGAACCCAAAAAAAATAACAGAGAATATAGGTAATATTGTAATCAAGTGTATGAACCCCCCCCCCCTAGTCGCGTGGCACTTTCGGGCGGCACCTTCGTGGTACCGACGTATGGTGCTGCGAGGTCAAAAAGGCGCCAATTCAAACGCATACACATATCCCTGCAAAATTTTAGGTAATATCATACCTCTGCCACGTGGCACAATCTCTGCCACAAAAGCAAAATGGTGGAATGTAAGAGATGTTGACTATATAAAGAAAAAAAAACAGACTAAACGCAACTATTCTCTCATTTAAGGCGAGAACCGGACCAATGCTCCGATTTCTGTCTGCTCGCCCCCAATATAGGGACGAAATGTGCCCTACAACAGCCCAGTAGGATCATGATTAAAATACTTTATCTTTACAATATTTTAAGACCGTCATCTAAGAAAGTTTCTTGTACGTAATGATTTTGCTTTCACAAAAATTTAAAATAAACAAGTTTTAAACAGCGCATTTTCCACATTTTGATTTTAATATTTTCAGTCGCATTTCCAACGACTTTATAACAAACGGATTACATCTTATTGCAGCCCATTACATTTAAATTAGGTTAAACTGGTTTCAACACACCAATAAGTTCACAAAAAAACGTAAATATATTTTAATTTCATTTAGGGAATACAAGGTAATTAAATTCATATACATTATGTCAAACTAGAAAAACTTTTAGGTAATATCGCGCTTGGCAATAAGTACCTATGCCACGTGTTGATAACTCCGTCAAGGCAAAAAATAAGTCGACACCTTAAATATGAATGTGTTTTTTTTAACTCATTTGAACGGAAAGATTTAATCTCGACTAACAAGCCTTCGTATTCCACCAATTTAGCAAAATTTTGAAGCACCCCGAAATAAGGAGTTTATTCCTACATATTCTAAAGATACTATTTGAGTAAACACGCAATAACTACGAATAAAAAAAATTGTTGGATATGAGGGTACCAAGTATTCATATTTGTGCATAAAAACAGGGATCGAATGCTCACATTATATCTTAAAAGAAAATTTTGGAACTTTGTCTAACGTATTATTAGTCCTCGCATTAATTGAAACCAACTTCAGAGGGGCACCGTATTCCTTTTTGTTAATTTCTCGTTTGCGTTTATTGAGTACTAGTGTAGACAGGATTAACGGAGATTAAGACCTCGTACTAGTTTCGACTATAATTATTTCCGTCACAACACCTTGGACAGAGAACTTAGCTTCCACAAGAAATTAAAATAATCATGTAAACATTCAAATGAACAAAATACTAACTATGCCTTGCTTAAAATATGTTATAATTCTCTCTCCAATGATTTAAGCTCGAGAACCCACTCAAAACTATGCAAAAAGACACTTTTAGCTAAAAATAAGTAGTGACACCCCTCACACTCCGGGTGGTAATAACAATTTTTTTTTTTTTAGTCTTAATAAGTAATAAAAGCTCAATACACATGACAATTCTCGTTCACAACCCCATGGAATACTTAGACAGTAATGTAGAAGGTATAATTCAAATAGCCATTGGATACGAGATAGTAAAAATGGATGGACCCCGATCATGGGAAGTCAGAGCCAGGGGTGGGCGTGGTGTATATTATCCAACCGCGCAAACACTTGACTCTCACTCTGTATCCAGAAAAGATCACACAAATTACTGAATGAAGGAAATAACGGACATTGCAAAACCTGTTGCTGACTTGACTCAACTCCTTTTTGGTGGAGATTTTTCGTGAAGTGTGGTTCAATGGGTGATCAAAACTGGAGTAATATTCTTTCCGTTTACCTGATGCTCCATTATCGGGTGAGCGGAGAATGCATCGTTCTATTGACTTGATTACGATACTTGATTGCACAACAAGAAATCGCTCGGCAAGCACTACAACTGCCTACTCGTCTAACTTCTTCGACAAGTGGCCCCTCAATCATGAGAGGCGGTGGCCACAGGGGAATGGAAGTGGTGTCATTGTCATCGCATTTCCGTTACCGTTTGGCCCGAGCTCTCTATGAAAAACAACTATACAGATACGAATTGTGATTACGTGAACAAGGAAGTAATTAAAGAATGGATGGATCCTCAGTCGTGGGGAGTTGTGGTCATTGTGACCGCGGTGGTGTCGACTATTCCTCGGTCACCGCTCTAATCCCTAACTCTCTATGTAAGACTACTATACAGTAGAATAAGTGATTGCTAAGTAATCACAATTATAAATTACAGTTAAATGAAGTGACCCTACAACATGGGGACCCGCTGGTCAACTGTTGTGACTTGTGGTGCGTTATGTCCCATTGGTCGTTACAGTTTGGCCGGCGAGCCCTTTTGAATATATTAACTCATCTCTCTATAAAAAGTGATCCGCAAAAATTACCCTACCTCACCCTTACCATTAGAAGAAAATGTGATAACACAAGTGACCATACCGGAACCTGGAATGAAGATGGGCAGGAAGTCCGATGCGTGGGGAATACTTATTCAGGGCGTAGGCGCACGGTTGATTATTTTGTGGACAGACGCCCTGAAGAAGTATTTCCTTATGAAGAACAACTAGAAAAGAAAGAGAAACGCCAGAATATTAATAAAATTAATTGCGTGATCCGCAAGAATTACCCTACCTCACCCCTACCATTAGAAGAAAATGTGATAACACAAGTGACCATACGGGATTCTGGAATGAAGATGGGCAGGAAGTCCGATGCGTGGGGAATACCTATTAAGGGCGTAGGCGCACGGTTGATTATTTTGTGGGCAGACGCCCTTACAAAGTATTTCCTAACGAGGAACATTTCAAACAGGAAAAGGAACGCCAAGATACCAATAGAAATTAAATATCATAAGACTAAAAAGGCCAAGTAAATAATTATAACTTACGATAAACATTATTAGATTGTAAACGCATTGCTATTACGTAACCATTGTCACACCTTAAATTACTATAACGTAAAGTAATTATTTCTAAAACATATTACTGCTATGCAATCATTTACTATGAAATCACTAATCAATTTTATATAAAAACACATTTACAGGTACGTTACATGAGTGAACGTCAATCACTGGTTAAGAGAAACGTCGAAACAAGCGACCATACGGTACGTTTCTAATATTAACCTAAAATCAAATGGAATAAATTAAAAAAAAGTAAACATGATAAGATACCCAAGCCAGCAACAATTAAGTAATTATAGACTAGAGAATGTAACCTCGTGGAAACTCAGGAAGAGCCACAGTGCGGATAACATTAATGATTCATTAAAAGAATGGGGACTTATCAGAACAGTGGAAAATCTCGACTGTCTAACACTACATTATCTTCTGAAATCTCGAAGGACAATCTTGGAACAAACAATGATCCTAAGATTAATGGCAAGTTTAGTTCATTATAACTTTAGTGCGCGTACAATGATGAGAACACTCGAACACACCAGACTAAGTGCCAACCTGGCGTTCCGAATTTTAATACAAAGTGTCCAAACAACGAAATATACTTTATTGTCTGATTATATCGCCGACAATATTTGGTATGATCAAGATGATAACAACATAACTACAATTTGGCCCATTAAATTTCTATCCATACTAATAGACCAAGGACATATGCTAAAAGATGAAAGCTTCCTTAAGGCCTTATACGTCAATTGTGTAAATAACACGTATCTAAATACAATAAACCCTTCAACGGGATCCGCTATTTTTCAAGTCACCCCAAGAGATTATAAAGACATAAAAGAAATAACACTAAACTTGTTCCAACAAGATGAAAATTTTGGAATCAAATATTCCCCGGCTTAGACGTAATTGTGCGCGAGCAACTATGCTGTTGCCAATCACATGTAAACTTAAGTTTTTCCGTAATAAAAATAATACGCGACCCGTTGTCATTATCTCAGTTGTGCCAGAAAGTCATTCGGTAAAATATGCAACGAAATAACATGACTGCATCATTGGAGGGCCTGCACCTCCCAAACCAATTATTGGTGTATTTAATGTACTTAAATACACCCGAAGGCGATAAAAATAACGTATTGTTTGAGCTCAAATTTCTTAGCTCAAATGTGTCCTCATGGGAAAATTATCGACTTGCGAATATGCTAACCTCTCCAACTTCAAAGGCGGCATTGCCAGATGATGCTCCCATATTGAAATTAAAAGCCGATATCCGTGGAAGAAGCTGTATATATATAAATAATCTTGTTAAAATAAACAATAGAAAAGCCCTCCAATATTACCTGAAGTGTTATATCTCTGTAGATCTTTTATCACTACTTAGAAAGGGCATTATAGGAATAAGCCAGTAGTGTGTTAATATGTTATACCCACAAATTTATATGTTTAGTTCCATAAATTGACAAAAAAGATAGTTTCTTGAAAACCTCAGTACTCATAAGCCTGTATAGAACTTCAGGGAATCGAATTATGTTTGAATACACAAATAGCCAAGTGCAAGGTGGCAGTGGTGAAAAATTAGTTCAAACTCGACCTGAAATTACCTGACATTCCATTCAAAGTATAAAGTTCATTATTGGTTAATATGGAGCTTTAGAAGAATCAAATTATGTCGAACGAATAAGTACCCGATGTATGAGGAAATACCGGCGAAAAGGTAGTTTGACTTTGACCTAGAGTAAACCATTATTGTAACTAATCTTGAAAAAATTTACTAGACCAAAGTCAATAGAAACTACCTTTCATTTCAGAGCAATGGCCAAGGCAATTATTGATACAGAGTTCATTACGATAAGACATGCAAAAGAAAATGTGGTATACTCAGCAGCAATACTCATTGTGAGTAAATCAGGGGAAGAAGTCTTCGCGAAAAAATGGGACGTCAAATATGATTTAAGGAAATATGACGAAAAATCGTATAGTTTCGGATTACGATTGGCAAATAAACCCAAGTATCGACCCGCGAGAGGGAAGTTGGGAATAAAGTATAACGGCAGAAAGGGCAAGTACCTCCCATATATACAACATGAAATAAGAAAATTACAAAAACTATATAAAGTTCGGTATTGGTTTGTTAAAGGTCCATGTCAGACAGATTTATTGCTTTTAGACAAATGCAGGAAAGAAAAACTAGTTTAAAAAACTGAGTATAATTTCAACTGCGCTAAATGTCAAGCTCAAAATAGCCAACTCTAATATATCAAATATTACAAAAAATATCTCTACAACCGAAACAGCGTAAAATACAGTGCGAAAAGAAAAGAAATTATATTTAAACGAAGAAAAACTAATCAATCAAAATTAAAAGCAACCAAAAAGTACGATACTCTTTTCCACAGAAATGATTTGGTACACTTTAAACCAAAGTCAAACTACACACCCTTTAAGTAAAGGAAAAACCCTTGAATGAAACCATCCAAAATAACTACCCCCTCCAACCTATGAATCATCTGTATGTTTACCACAAGCAATCAATTAATTCTGTCATCACGAATCTCAATTTCATCTTGTGATTTCCACGATAAAAAAAATTTATAATAGGAATTTAAATTCCCATTCGATTAAACGTCATAAGAATTTTATCCATATTGTGTTTAATAACAAATTAATTCTAGAAACAACAAAAAAGGATGTAACTAACAAATTTCATGATAATCGTCGTCGACCAAAGCATAGTCCAATACATTGTAAAACATGGAATGATTTTAAACACGAGAAATTTTTCCTTTAAAGTCATAATAAATGGAAAATATTTATGAAAATAGACCTTAGACAGCTCAAAACCTTGTATCAAAAATAAATTAGACTAGACAAAATTACTAACGAACTAAAGGACTCTATATTCTAATTCTTAAAATTAGCCAAAAGCATGCAATCAACGAAAGAAATGCACCACAAGGAAAATAAAGGAGATCTGGTGCCAGGTATTGTGTCAGGACCCCCCATTATTCCTAAACTAAAATCGAAATTCATAATAGAGGATTTCGACAAGAAAATGGCAGAAATTGATAAAGCTCTAGGATTTAACAAAAAAGAAAGCCGAAGAAGAAGAGCATTAAACAACGTGGATAGTTCCATTAGCGACCATACTACGATAAAACCCATCACATGTTTTCCCTTGACTACTTCAATGAAAAATAATCTTTACGGTGGAAATTATATCCTGTTAAATGAATTAACAAGCATTTAGACATACCTCAAGCACCTATGGGAAAATCATACTGTGAGAAATGTTACTAAGAACATACCACCAAAAGAACAAAGGTAAAATATTAACAAGCTAAGGAAGAGCACAGAGACGACCACACCCAAATCCAACAAATGAATCAAAGAAATGCAACCCTCACTAACAAATAACGAAGCCATTGCGATTACAAAGTCGTTCGAACTCAATACAGTGGCACAACAGGGATTAATCACACTAACGCATCAGAAACCAACGGCATTTTCAGAGTGGACTTGGTGCACTGGTCCAACATTTACAGAAACCCAATCATTCGGCAAAATGTAGATAAACTTAAGAGAAAGATCCCCAGTGTTGCATACTGAGACATAAACTATATTAGTTCAAGGATACAAATTAGATGGAAAGACGAAAATACCCGAAAATAAAAAGAAAGAAAGATATATATCCAAAAAATGCTTGACAATTGACTGTAAATATACGTGTGCTAGGCTTACCATGGCCGACGAGCCAAACAAAGACCAAATTGAATCTTTAACTGATTTAAATGCGTAACATGACCTAAAGGTGTCGATTCACCGATCCTTTTTATTATTGTATAGGCAGATATTACTAGCAATATTTGAATTATTCAATGCAGAAGTACGAAAGTTAAAAGACAGTACCACGAGAATCTTTAAAGTATTCTTTCCGAAAAGCAAATGCCATAGATCAGCTAGTCCAATACCACTTGAAGGAGAATTGGCTACTCGTTTAATTGGAATATCAGCAAAAGAAGACATTGATATCTTATGGGAAAACGTAAGAATACTAAATAACACCATGAACGTAACCCTACATGTCCAAAAAATACACGCCAGCACAGCTAATTATCAAAGAGACAAAATCGAGACAATATCAAAGAAAATCTCAAAGACAGTAAATATAATGAATTATTTGAGGAACGAAGTGGATCGTGTGATTTCCGATTCGAGCCTCACTATGGTATCACTCGACTTAGTGACAATACCATAGCTCAACCTTGCTACTGAAGTTAGCAAATTTGAATTCGAAGTATTTACACTTACGGGATGCAACTTATCCTACGATCTCGTTTATCCTTCGAACTTGAAAACTACCTTAGATGAAATAAAAACACATTTAAAAATCTGCCTGCATCTACCATTGGAACCAGAATTGTCAAACGTGTTTCACTATTACACCAAGCTAAAGGTTAACATCACGGAAATAAACGAAAAACTATTTGCAGTAGTAACAATTCCATTAATGAATCAGCAATCTATATATGATTTATATAAAATTTCTACATTCTGCGCCAACATAGGTAGAACTAATTCGTTCATGACTATTACCCCCGAAGCGGAATACATACTAGTCGATCAAGATAGAAGAAAATATGCCTTAGCTAACCCACAGGACCTTAAGGAATGTGTAGCATTCAAAAACCTAGTATGTAAACTAACACTGCCCATTTATAATGTAAAACCTGGATCATGTATGTTAGACATATTCTTAAAAGAAACTCAACAAGAGGAAATTCCCAACTCATACGAAGCGCTAGTAGGTAGTACAAAACGTGAAATATTCTTTCACCTTAGAAATAATCTGTGGCTATTTTCTGTCCCAAAAGAAACAGTTGGGACCATCTCTTGTTATAATAACACAGAGAGAATCGATCCAAGCTATAGAACTGAATTACTATTACAAGACGTGGGAACAATAAACATAAAACAAGGGTGTCGATTATTAACCAAAGAAGCCGCGTTACAAACACCTCTGATAACCACTAGCACGAATATAATAAGCTCAAAGGTGATCAATCTCAATCCGTTTAATTTATCACGTAAAATTCCCAATATTAATGACAAAGAAGTAAAAGCCAAAATATGGTAAAAAATAGAGAATTTTAAGGGAACCTTAACTCTAACAAAAATAAGAGAGGCTTTAGATTCTCAAATCCCCCTATTTACTAATGAAGACCAAAGATTGACGTATGTAGAAAGTAAATACGGACTATTCTCAAAAATGTTTTGGTGGAATATCCTCCTGACGATAGCCTTCGTATTCATGATTTCTCTGACTATAAGAATGTTGTTGACCCTGAATTACGGAAAAATTATGAGAGCACGTAGAAAAAGAGCAAAGACGGATCACGTCGAGTCGAGTGAGATGCGAGACCTAAACCCGGAACTCCCTGATAACCCTTAAGCTATAAAATATGGGAGGAAATGATCAAGCGAATGGGAGTAGAGGTCCTCATTAATGCCATATCCAGTCCCAAATGTCTACTTATTGTTTGCGTAAACTCATGCAGCTGCAAAGACGAAATATGTATTTCTTAAGCAGCATGGACAAGCGTAAACATTAAAGGCTTGAAAATTTAGAGTAAATCTAGACCTCTCGTAAAACCATGTAATCTACCTCGCATGTAGTTACATAATAGAAAAGTAAATGCTAAAGTAGTTGAGTGTTTAATAATATTTAAGATATATTGAATATTAAACACGCGCCAAATGCACACACACATATATATATATATATATATAATCATTAAATCTTGAAAATCTCGTATTGTGTTATTTTTTGTATACACAATCATTTTTTTTTGATTACCGAGCTTGTCTAATAGTAATTTAGTGTTGCTGCAATAAGCATGTAAAAGCATGAAAATTGCTTTTATTCGTTTTTTCTTTAAGTTTAACCTTACCCTTATTAAATTAATATTATTAGTTTGACTAATCACGACTATTACTTCAAAAAATAGTCCCTGTACAATTTGGTATAAATTATGTATTATTGACTTATATTTTTTGTGTTTTCTGACCTATGTATTTTAACTTATGTAATTATAAAGAGCATTTGATTCTGCCTAGATATTTATATTCTAGGAAGCGGAGTAATCAGTGCGAATTCATTCATGGTATACCAGCACGCAACACACATACAACCCAGTAGCATCTACTCTCATCATTTGTCAACCACCGATAAGTACTCACCATAAAAAACCCAGAAGACAATAGCCTGATGACAAACCAAGTCACCCAAGCTTAGTAGTAAGTAACACTACCTCAAAAAATATCAGCAGACTGAGAACCCTATATATATGTATATGTCCGAACTAAATATTATCTAGAGAACCACCCCGACCTAAGTCATGTCGCAAAAATGCATAAAATCCGTCAATGACTATCCTTAGATGGCAAGGTTCCGAGCATTAAATCCTAAGGACCAAGAATAACCCTGGAGTCAATCCCTCAAGATTATGTATCTTAAACCCCAAATGAGAGACAGTATGATGAAGCAAGATACCAAGTTTAAGTTTTGACCCTAACCAATCATTATTAGACGTCGCAAAAAAAACAAAAAACAAACCACCTCCCATGAAAAGAAGAACCAAACATGAACAATTTACTGGGAAATATAAACTGTACGTGAAAATTTTCCCAAAATAAAGTGTCAAAGAAGAGACCCAAACAAGTTATTATAATCATAAACCACATAATTAAGTCCTCAATGATTGTGTATCATTTAACCAGGAATCAAAGAGAATGCATCGAGCAAAGGCCTTAAGATCAAGTTTCGATCCGTCCATAGTTAACGTTAAATGTTGTAACACAGCCCATAGTCCAAGTAAAAGAAGGACTGAACGTGAATAATTTACAGGAAACACAGACTGTACGAGTATTAGATTTTCCCGAGGATAAAAAGTGTCCAAGAAGAGATACCCAGCCCAGCGATCAAGATACCCATTTCATATAATCAATTCCCCAAGGGTTATGTACCTAGTAAACATATCAACAAATCTGTACATCAATCCCTCGTATTTAACATGACAAACCATGCACGGACAATTTTGTGCAGGTAGTCATACATACGAACATTGTAAATGCTTATCCTAAGCAACAAGTGCCAAAGATCAAACACCACGAAGGCAAACCATAAACAATTAGCCGACACAGTAATTAGTTCAACGGAAGCCCAAAATAAAGTAACAACGTATGTCAGTATTATAGACACGTAGAATGATGAAGTAAGTGTGAAAGTCTTATGTATCTAACTTGTAACTTTAATGAATATTGAGAAACTTATCATAAAACAGATGAAAACAAGTTCAAGCTACCTTATCCCAGTGTTGCAGTCAGTTATTAAGTTAACAAATATTAATGTGTCAAATTTTTTTCTAGCAAATTATTTTAATTCATACATATCAGTGTGTTAAAATTTAGATGTAGTTAGATGCTTTTGAAGTCAGATACTTATCGTACCAATATAGCGTCAGGTGGAAGTATAAACTAGTATTAGAAGTAGCGAACATGTACCACGTTAAGTAGAAAAATAATTGCAAAAGCAGAACTTCATTAATAAAACCATGTAAAATTATTAGCATATCAGGTGAAGGTAATCTTAGTGTTAGGTGGAGGAAATAATAATTATTATGTAATCATATATCCTAATGTGTTAGTCAATAGAAACTCTTTGGCCCTTTTACCAAATAGAGTGAGTAGGTGATGGACTTTAAAGTAATGTCTTCATATATGTAGTCTCATAAAGCAATCGGGAATATGAAAAAATATATACATTTTACCAAAACTGAGTTAATTCAAGTAATAAGTACCAAGTTAAATTCTTTTTAAAGAAAGATCAAAAGTTGAAAGAGTAGAAAGAGTAGGGTAACACAACGATGAGGACATCGTTAAGAATGGGAAGGAAGATATGTAATGGAATCAATTTTCAAAACCCCGAAATATTCCAATTAAAATTACCCAAGTAAAATAAAATCGCCCAAAATACGAACCCAAAAATTCAAGTAATCCACAGATGAATTAACACTTAATTGTCAAATTTAAAAAGTAGCGAAACAATTGTATTACAATTGTAACTCTATGAAAAAAATCTTTCCCACGGAAAATGTAACAGCAATAAATATTAGCGTGACCAATTGTACATGAAACGCGATCAAAAATATAATTTAACTCTTAAGAGCTTGAATTTCCAAACTGTCAAGAGATGGTAGAATTTATTATACAAAAAAATAGTCTCTCGAGATACAGAGTAGAACTATATATCCCACTGTAATTACAATGTAAAACCTTACTTTGTTGAAGAAAAATTCCAAAGTGAAGTTTTTAAAAGTTATAAATCGTATCCAAGTTTATTAAACTCGACTAGCCGATTGGCACGTCCCTGTCCAATGGTAATATGGGACATACAGTCTGAACCAATAGAACCAGTGTAATGTACTTTTTAGCAACGACTGAACGTAACCTTCGGCGACATTGGAGAGATTAGATATTTAGGGATTCGTAATTTTCGTGTTAGTCTTCTGCAGTCTATGAGAAGTTTTATGTGAGTCTATTATCATTCTTATGCGAGTCTATTTGCAGACTATTATCGGTTTAGAATGAACTTTTAAAACGTTTATTATCTGTGAAATAACTTTTGCGTTGTATTGCCCCAGACAACAATTTTATCTTAGTGTCCATGACTGTGAAATATTTTTGATATTGCTGACAAGCTTTGTACCGATCATGTGAGTAAAAAATAAACACATTACTTTCTTATTTATTTCTTTTTATGTTAGTATTTCTCAAGATTTAGTCCTTGTGGCTCCAATCGCTCTCAATGGAACCTGAATCCTTTCAATCTGATTTCGACTCAGCCTGGCCATTAATACATGCTCCCCATTTGAACCTCTGATTCAATTCCCCGCTACACGAAGCTCTCCCTCTACTATGGTATTATGCACGCCAAACACCAACTAAGAAATTGATTAAAAACCCCCATTAGATTAAAAACAACCTTTTAATCGAAAACCCTAATAAACGTTTAAATAGACACCCCCCCCCCATTAGAATCAAACGAAACCAAACATTAGAATAAAAGAAGAACCAAACATTAACAATTTTGTGGGAAATATAAACTGTACGTGCAAAATTTTCCCAAAATAAAGTGTCAGAGAAGAGACCCAAACAAGTATTATAATCAAAATCCCCATAATTAAGCCCTCAATGATTGTGTATCATTGAACCAGGAATCAAAGACAATGTGTCGAGCCAAGGCCCTAAGATCAAGTTTCGATCCGTGCATAGTTAACGTTAAATGTTGTAACACAGCCCATAGTCCAAGTAAAAGAAGGACTGAACGTGAACAATTTACAGGAAACACAGACTGTACGAGTGATAGATTTTCCCGAGGATAAAAGTGCCCAAGAAGAGTTACCCAGCCCAGCGATCAAGATACCCATTTCATGTAATCAATTCCCCAAGAGTTATGTACCTAGTAAACATTTCAACAACTCTGTAACATCAATCCCTCGCGTCTGACGTGACAAACCACGCACGGACAATTTTTTGCAAGTAGTCATACTTGTGAGCAATGTAAATGCTTATCCCAAGCAACAAGTGCCAAAAAATGAAACACCACGAATAAAAACCATAAACAATTAGCCGACACAGTAATTAGTTCAACGGAAGCCCAAAATAAAGTGACAACGTATGTGAGTATTATAGACACGTAGAATGATGAAGTAAGTGGGAAGTATTATGTATCTAACTTGTAACTTTAATGAATATTGAGAAAATTTTCATAAAACAGATGAAAACAACAGCAATCTACCTTATCCCAGTGTTGTAGTCAAATATTGAGTTAAAAGATATTAAGTGTCAATCTTTTTTCTTGCAAATTATTCATGCATATAAGTGTGTTAAAATTTAAATATAGATAGATGCTCTTGAAGTCAGTTGCTTATCGTACCAATATAGCGTCAGGTGGAAGTATAAACTAATATTAAAAGTAGCAAACATGTTCCATATCAAATAGTAGAATAATTAAAAAGACAGAACTTAGTTAATTAAAACCACATAGAATATTTAGCATATCAGGTGAAGGTAATCTTTGTGTTAGGTGGAAGAAATAATGATTATATACGTCACATAACCCAATGTGTTAGTCACTAGAAACTCTTTGGCCCTTTCGCCAAATAGAGTGAATAGGTGATGGACTTTAAGGTAATGTCTTAATATATGTAGTCTCATAAAGCAATCGGGAATATGAAGAAAAAATATATATCCTACCAAAGCTGAGTTAATTCAAGTAACATGTACCAAGTTAAATTAAAAAAAAGGGGAGATCAAAAGTTGAAAGAGTAGAAAGAGTAGGGTAACACAACGATGAGGACATCGTTAAGAATGGGAAGGATGATATGTAATGGAATCAATTTTCAAAACCCTCAAATTTTCCAATTAAAGTTACCCAAGTAAAATAAAATCGCCCAAAATAGCGAACCCAAAAATTCAAGTAATCCACAGATGAATCAACACTTAATTGTCGAATTTAAAAAGTAGCGAAACAATTGTATTACCATTTTAACTTTATGAGAAAAATATATCCCACGGAAAATGTAACAGCAATAAATATTAGCGTGACCAATTGTACATGTCACGCAACCAACAATACAATTTAAATCTTAAGAGCTTGAATTTCCAAACTGTCAAGAGATGGTAGAATTTATTGTACAATAAATAGTCTCTCGAGATACAAAGTAGAACTATGTGTCCAACTGTAATTACAATGTAAAACTTTGTTTTGCTGAAGAAAAATTCTAAAGTGAAGTTTCAAAAGTTATAAATCATATCAAAGTTAATTAAACTCAACTAGCCGATTGGCACGTCCCTGTCCAATAGTATGATGAGACCTACAGTCTGAACCAATAGAACCAGTGTAATTTACTTTTTAGTAACGCCTGAACGTAACCTCTGGCGAAATTGGAGAGAGTAGATAGTTAGGACTTAGCAATTTTTGAGTCAGTCTATTGCAGTCTATGACGAGTCTTATGTAAGTTTAGAAGCAGTCTTATGTGAGTCTATTTGCAGCCTATTATCAGTTTAGAATGAACTTTTGAAAACATTTATTATCGGTGAATTAACTATCGCACTGCATTGCCCCAGACAACAATTTTATCTTAGGGTTTATGACTGTGAAGTATTTTTGATATTGCTGACAAGCTTTGAACCGATCATGTGAGTAAAAATAAATACATTACTTTCTCATTTGTTTCTCTTTATGTTAGTATTTCTCAAGATAGTTAGTCCTAGTGGCTCCAATCGCTCTCAAGGGAAGTTGATTTCGACTCAGTATGGCCAGTAATACATGCTCCCCATATGAGCCTCTGATTTAATTCCCCGCTACATATAGCTCCCCCTCTACAATGGTATTATGCACGCGAAACACCAAATAAAGAATTGATTAAAAAACTCCCATTAGAATACATATATATAGAGAATTAACTGAAAAACCCCCATTAGATTAAGAATAAACATTTAATCGAAAACCCGAGCAAACTTTTAATAGAAAACAAGAACAAACATTTAATTGAAAACCCCTCCATTAGAACACCATGGATTTCCATCGTCGGGATACAAGAAGATAGTCTATTTAGCCTTTACTCTTCCATCGCGGGATTCCCATGTATACGTATGACACGGCTTGTGCCTAAACCAGGTGTTAGCCACAGCGAGATTGTTCCGCATTGTGAACAGCATAAGCCCGTTTCCATTTGTGCACCTGTCTCCAAGGCCGTGCTTGCCGATCACATGTTCCAAGTTATTCAGCTTTCTGCCGATTCTGACATTGAAGTCACCTCCAATTAGGAGGATATCTTTCCGGGGAATCTTATCAATGACTGTCTACAGTTCACTGTAAAACTGATCTTTTTGCTGTTGAGTGGCATCTCTTATTTGGGTGTGAACGCTAAGGGCATTCAGATTGTTCGTGCGACCTTTAATTCTTGCCCGTTCGATTCTCTCAGACACACGCTCATGTTCGATGAGCCCAGTAACTGCTTTGGGGGACAACAGGATACCTACTCCTGCTCGGCCAGATCCATCTAATGGTCCCGAGTTATAAAAAGAGATCACCTTCCCAGACGAGGATCTAAGGGTCAAGATGTTACGTCTATTTAGTCTCGTCTCAGAGACGCACAGAATATCAAGGTTATAAAGATAAAATTCATCAGATACAAAAGCTTGTGTCAATGAACATTTAATCGAGCATAGGTTCGAGCAGCCGATCTTCAGGCCTTGTCGTCTTGATAGGACGGTAGCTAGCATACTTTTCGACGAGAGTGCCATTCTCGTCGCATTGCATAATACCGGGGATGCCGTAGCCAAATTTTTCATCATCATATTTGTTATCATCATTGAGCGTTTCTTGGGGATAAGGTACACCACAAGGTCCCCAGTCTTGCGGTCACCCGAAGCGCGTTGGCCATTACCTTGCTCGGCGTGGAGCTCAGTGATGTTTACACCCCTTCACCACTTTGAGGTGCGCTAGCGGATTTCCTAAGCTGCCTAGGGACGGAGGGTCAAGCGTCATTGCCGGGATGCCCACCACCACCGTGGAAATTTCCCGGCTTAGCTAGCCCTTTGCTCCCACCTAGAATCAGCAATAGGCTTCAGAAGGGGTTTTCAAAATCTTATGCATGACAAGTTTTCTTGTTGGCAACAGATTTCTGTCAACGTTTTACGCCCCTGGTCTTCCACGAAACCAACGACTAGATTTAACCGCACGAGACAAACCCACTTGTCTTTTCTTCTTTACGATCTGGAAACGAAAACTTGCCTGAGCGACGAATTTCGCCCATCTACATCAATCATTCAGATTCTTCTACATATCTCCTCGAAACCTCTCATTTATTTTCAAATGAGCAATAATATTTTTTATGCAAGCACGTACGTGTGCATCACATTCTATTTTGTCATCCTAATATCCTGTTACTTGAAAGCAATAAGGGGGGGGGGGCTCCCTTTCCGTTAATTAATTTTTTTTTTCTATAACCACCGAAAACCGCACCAGACTGTCAAATAACCTTTTTTTTTATTAAGAAATGAAACTCGATTTTCAGCGCCTGGGAAAGTTAAATCTTAATTTTGTAATAGACCTAAATCTGACCTTCCTTCAAGAAAAACCTGTCAGGTTTCTGATAGTCACCCGTCATGTTAATTCTTAGCTTCTTTTGACATTGCGTGACTTAGGCATATGAAAATATTAGTTATCTCAACATCCCCTCATAATTTTTACAAGTGCCTTTTACTTGCCCAAGGTGTCAAAATGCAAAAAAAAATCAAATATCATTAACGTTCCCTTTAAATGGGAGCAAACGCCCTTATCTGCATATCGCCAAGGAAAGTGTTTTCCCAATGTAGCTAGCCTATGTCGAAATTATATATACATAAATATATACTCAAACAACAGCAAAAAACAAAACAGATCTTATTGTCTTGAAACTACCGGTTCTTCCCCTTTGATTGATTTTAAATATACATTTAAAGATCAATCTTGAAAATATCATTCACACAGTTCGCAAGTTTTTTTTCTAGTATAAGGCGAAAAAAAGGTAACCATATTTCCAGGGGAAATGCTGTCAGACCTTCAAGGGTATCGTGAGGACAGTCCTAGTAAACTGTTTTTATAGGCATTACGCATTCCTTTTCTTTTTTTTTTTGAAAATTAGCTGTCTCCGAAAAATTCTAATCGATTGCCAACTTACTTTATCTCTTTATATATATATATATATATATATATATATATATATATATATATATATATATATATATATATATATATATATATATATATATATATATATATATATATATATATATATATATATATATATATATATATATATATATATATATATATATATATATATATATATATATATATATATATATATATATATATATATATATATATATATATATAACCGCAAACATACTTGGGTTTGTCAAGCGTAAAACCAAGAAATGGATCTCAGAAAAGACAATCAAACTCTCTGCGAAGAAAAAATAAATGACCAACAAGAAGTCACTGGAAAAAAGAAGACAATAAAAAAGCCTACTGGTCTAATGTTGCCAGTGATATGGAAAGAGCCACATCACGGAACAATACACGAAAACTCTATCAGATACTTGGAGAATGCACTGGGAACAAGAAGCAAACTACCATCCTCTTGCTTAAGGCGAACGAAGAGAAAATACTCATAAGCAGCTAGGAACGTATCGAAAGATGGCGACTTCATTTCCAAGAGCTATTGAGACCAGGAGACAATAGTAATCGAAAGCAACCACTTACAGAACCGCAGAACCCCCCGCACAACAGTAGGAAAGGGTCAGAAGGCACTGGACGAACACCGTGCTGCCATCTACAATTGAGTATAACGCTGGAAGAACATAATTTATGCATGTTCTTATGGTTTTTGTCACCGAGAATGAAAAAACAGGATTTTTCTCACTTTGATGTATTTTCATGGTTTATTGATTCTAACGGGTCAATGACACCTCTTTCAAGGTCGATTTATTTGTTGTTTTCCAAGTGTATTGTCTCCGGGACGAAGTTTGCACATTCGCATTAACGGGGGAGAGATGTATTGATCTAGGACTCGAGGGGGAATTGGATTTTCGAGAAATTGATGGCGTAATCGAAGGGGAAGTGAATTTCTCAGAAAATGATTGCGTAATCGACTAGGACAAGAGGGGAACTAAATTTCCGAGAAATTGATTTACATAATCGGCGGGGGAATGTATTGATCTGATAACGGGAAACAGGATCACATGTCTCTCTCATAGCCAATCAGAGAGCCAGTTACATAAGGTTTCCCATCACATCTCAATTAGCCCTTGAGATTTCGTATGTAACGGACCTGCGTTGTGATTAAACTATCATAAAGTTATAAGATACCATAGAACAAGCATCGGATATTATTGACTTGGAAACTCTGGCTACATCGAATTATAATGTGAGTTCAGTTTAGTAAATTTTCTTAGTTTATTTTCAAATAAAATCACTTTACATAGTAACCTAACCTCCAGTAAATTCAGGGGATACCCCCCCCCCCCACAATACAAACTCCACTATATGATGTTTATACTCGATAGAAAGCGTAAAATACACTCTTTTTTACCATGTAAACCCCCCTCCCCCTGTTTACAACTTTAATTCTTTCATTGGAAGTAATTCTGTATCTTATCGAAAAGTGTCAGTTAACTTTCAGTCAATCCCTTAATACACTGTTTTCATTTAAGCCCGATAACTTGACTTACAGATTTCTCACTAAGATTTAAAACCTTAATTATTGAACCCTTTCAAGTGTACATCCGGCTTATTAATTCGCGTGAATTACGATAGCGGCTTAACCAAAGGTTTCACTGAAAAGATATCAGTTGATCAAATTAGCCAAATATCCTATTTCTCGCAAATTTTACTTTTGCTTTACTGAAAAAGGGAGAGGGGCTTTCTTCTGTAAAAAAAGGAGGCGGGGATTGTTAATAGGGGATGGGTGTTAGTTTCAAGTAGTATTGATTTTCCATTTTGAGTACTCAGTGTTTATATGAGGGGGTGGTGGTAAGGGGCAATGCCTCAATTCTAACACCTTCATTGTAAGGTGAAAACAAACTGTTTCTTCGTGTGAAAAGTAAGGGGGGCGGACATATGAAAAAGATATATAGCTTTATTATGGGTAAATTGAATAGCATTTTTACCTATGATCGTAAATTTTAGGCCTATAAGCTGTGTGTTAACAATCTTTTTTATCTTATTTAAAGTCTATAGACTTGAAAATATAATTTTTTTTTCTAAATGGTAAAAATAGAAACATTGATTTCTATCCTAAGGCTACAGACTACTGTTTGTCAAGGGAATTATTTTTCACAAGTTGTGCAATAAAAACTTTTGATTTCTAAGCCTAGTATATTTCTTGCAAATTTTTACTTTTTGCTTTACTGAAAAGGGAGATAAATGCTTTCTAGACAGAATTCTAGTTAGGGGGCGGGGGCGACTAATTTTTCATTTGAAAAAAAAGGGGATCATTTTTCCATACTAATTTTTTTCTTCTTTTTAAGGCCAATTATGAAGAATGTGCGCCTCCTCCTGAAAAGAGAGCAAGGGGTAGCGATAAAACCCATGCGAAGACGACAGTTGTGCAGTATGGCCACTGGCCAAGGTCCTCCAGACAAGTGATGCCTGCCCAAGTCCAATCCAATCAAACTTCGTCCCGGAGACAATACACTAGGAAACAACAAATAAATCGACCTTGAAAGAGGTGGCTTTGACCCGTTAGAATCAATAAACCATGAAAATACATCAAAGTGAGAAAAATCCTGTTTTTTCATTCTCAGTGATAAAAACCACAAAAACATGCATAAATTATGTAGGCTTTCTCAGAAATCTACTTCTGAGATATGGGAGTGCAATATGAGATATGCAATATGGGAGGCAATGACAGAGGACAGTGTACCTGAGAAGATCGTCAATCTGCTCAAGGCATACTATGCTGGAACAAAATCCCGGGTAAGAGTTGATGGCGATCTTTCAGATCTGGTCCTGATCAAGGAAGGTGTACGTCAAGGCTGTGTCATCGGAGGGTATATACCCCCCCCCTCCACACCCTCTTTTCCTCGAATGTATCCAATCACAATTTTGAGATAACCATTTGTTTGAAATAGTCCAACGATAAGATGACAAAAACTCCGGGGTCAACATACCCCCCCCCGAAACCCAAGGTAAGGTGTGTAACTAATGCACCGGGGCATAAAAGGTTTTTATGGAAGAGTTAGTCATATAAACTTCGGAGGGGACTCAAATGATTATAAACTGGAAGTTCTAGCTCAGTTTTTAAGAGTCAAAAGTGATCCGATGGTAACTAGCCTCCCTCCACCCACATTAAGGCCATAAGACTCCAATTTTTTTCCCCGAGACACTTTATGTAGAAGGGTAGGTCGTATATACTTCGGAGGGGGATCATCTGATTGGAAATCGGAAGTTATAGTGCCCTTTTTAAGAGTTAAAAGCGACCGAAGAGCAAATAGCCCCTAACGCCTTTTTTCCCCAAATATATTCGATAAAAACATTATAAATAGTTCATAGATCAGAACTCCGCAAAAACTGCGGACTCGAAACCCCCTTCCTGGGCCCCAGGGCAGGTGTTGTAAGTTTTTCCCCAGGGGCATTTATGGTTTTTTATAGAAGGGGAGCTCACATCCACTTCAGCTCCCCCCCATGTCCCTTTTCCCCAAACCCATCCGATAAAAATTTTGAGATAGCAATTTTATTGAAAATAGCTCAAACTTTAGATAACAAAAACTCTGCGGTCAACACAACCCCCCAGAGCCCAGTGTCAAGTGTTTTAAGTTATGCCCCGGGGCAAATAAGGTTTTTGTGCAAAGGGTGGTCGTATAAACTTCAAAGGTAGCTCATTTGATTGGAAATTGAAAGTCTCAGTTATCTTTTTAAGAGTCAAGTGATCGGAGGGCATCTACCCCCCCCTCCCTCCCACTCACTTTTTCTTAAATCCATTCGATTATATTGAGATGGCCATTTTCTTTGAAATAGTCCAGCGATCGGATAACAAAAGTAGTAATCTATATCAGCGCCATCTATAGTATGTTCATTGCTATTGTGTCTGAGTTTGTATCTTTGCTGGTAACTTGGAAAAAGTTTCTGAATTATTTTGAGGTCTTTTCCTGTTGTTGTTCACCCTCCAAAGATAGATTTTTTGTCAGATAGTGTATGTTTGACCTTCTCCAATTGTTAGCATAAGCCCTTTTCACTGGGTATTTTCACCAGCGCCATCTTTTTTCGCGGGTAGATTGGCACGGCATCTATAGTTTCAATTTTTTAATAGTGCCATTCTTTGATTCATTATTGTTAAGAAGCGTACTGGGAACTAGCAGAAGAGGGGAAGGAACTCCCGCAAGCGACGTAGTACCCGCCGGTATTAAGTTACCCGTAAATTGCGGGGAACAGTTGAGGGGGTCCTTACACTTCCCTTGTTCCTAGGTTCCTTCATTCTGCTTGTATCTATTCAGCGTTCGCGGATTGCGTAATATCATTCCGTAGCAAAATGGCGAGCGTGAAGCTTGTGTTAAATGCTGTACTGAACTTTGTTGAGCGGGCGATGACTTTAAACCCGATAGACAGTATTGTCAAAAGTGCAGTATCACATTTCTCCGATGCGGATATATTGGAAGCGAAAAAGGTGATTTTAGATGAAGCTGAATATGCAACGAGAGTGACTGCAAGAGACAAAAGTTCGGATAATGTCATTGACATAATGAAAGTTTTTAAGATGTGTAACGAAAAAAACATTTCGCTCCCGCGGTTCGTATTATACAAACCTGATGACATACCGATTATTCCTGGCGAAATAAGTGCAAATTTGACGAGAAAAGTGGGAGAGCTATGCCGAAAGTTTGACATCTTCGTTGAGTCTGAGTATCAGCTGCGCAATTCCTATCAGTCACGCGAGAATAATGGAAAGCATAAACAGACTTACTCCGTAGTTCTCAAGAATCTGCCCCAAGGACTGACCAATCCCGAATCACGGAAAAACTATATAAATGGACTTTGTGGACAGACAAGCAATGACATCGTCGAACTGAGGCCTCGTAAGAGTGCTTGGAGCGTTCTCGTGAAAGACAAGGCGACCGCCGATTCCATTGCACAGGCTATTACCAGTACCGATAATTCCGTTGTCGCGAGAGTAAAAATCCCCTCTTTCTTCGGGATAATTCGCCACGTCCCTGCTAGTATTACAGAAGAGGACTTACGCAGTTTAGTGTCGAAATGTGTCGAAGCTTCTGGAATAGGCAAAACCAGGTCATTCAAACTGAAGTTTGATTCGCGTGAAGACCTACAGAGTGCAATCAAGTCTCCCCCCGTGATTGGGTATGAGCGGCTGCCGATTCACGAATACAAATGTATGCCAATCCAGTGCTACAAGTGTCAATGCTTCGGCCACGTAGCAAAGGCATTTCCAAATCCGCCAAAGTGCTCCCGTTGCGAGGAGAGGTACTTCAGCTCAAAGGACCATCCTTGCCAGGACCCCTTGAAATGTACTCTCCGTTGTTCAGCAAACTACCCCTGTTACAGTTTTAAATACCCTGAAGCACAGAAAGCGTTAAAACAATGAATAATCTCGAACTCAAAGTTGTATCATGGAACATGAATGGTGGAGTTCTGGCTAAACTACCTCTGGTTGAGCAATTAGTACAAGAATATGACGTAGTATGTCTACAGGAGCACTTTCTTACAACAGAAGGACTTCAGCTTCTTGAGGTCAATGACAGTTCCAGCGTATTCAGTGTTCCTGCAAAGCGTTCTGGCAGAGGTAGACCCTCTGGTGGTATTTCAATAATGGTACGCAGAAATCTTAATCCTTCCTTGTACAAGCAGTCTGATTTCTTCCTCGGTGTCCGAATTGCTGATACAGCTCTATTCTGTGTCTATATGCCCACGGATTATCATGACAATGAATCTGATGCAAGATTCAATGTTGCTTGTGGACAGATTTGTGGAGCAGTTGACGGATGTGTTACGCAAAAATTGTCATGCATTGTAGCCGGAGACATGAACTGTAACCTGTGCGACAACAGCCCAAGAACTCAGGTTCTGGTAGCTGCCTGTGAAAGTCTCCGTGAACTTGAAAATGACCTGGACTACACGCATGTACACAACTCTGGCTCTGTATACTCCCTTGACTCAATGCTGTGCTCTGCAGATGTGAAGACAAACGGAAAATGTAGGGTAAAATTAAGCATCTGTGCTTCCGACCATTTACCCATCTCGAATGTGTTCTGTGTCACTAATAAACCTAATCAGCCCGATGAATGTCACCGTGAATGGGTGGTAAAATCTGAGTGGGGAAAAGCCGACTCTTCGCTTTTCAAGTCCGTGTATGATAATATACTTGAAAAGATAAAGGTCCCATTTCAACTGCTTCAACAAGGTTCGCCTGTTCCCGATAATGAGAAGCAGATACTCCTGAACAATTACTGTGCAGAAATTACACATGCCCTACGCTGTGCCAAAAAGGCTGCAAAAGTTCAAATCGGAAGTGAAAATCCACAGTGGTCTCAGAATGTACAGTTGTCCGAGTCTTGTAGTCGATCTAAATTCTGGTATACACTATGGAACGAGTGCGGGCGCCCTCGTCAAGGTGTCTTGAATGATATCAGGCTATATACTAAGCGAAAGTTTGCCAAGACCCTTGCTAAACACCGAACCGACTTAATGGACCAGAATTGCAAAGTGCTTGAAGGTGACCCAAATGCAGTCTGGAAGTATATTAAAAAGAAAAGGAGTCCGAAATCTCGTAAAGAAGAAATTTTGCCAAGTGAAAGTGATTGGAATGAATATTTCAACGCCGAATTCTCACCGCCGAACAAGGCTCTCGAGAAAGAGTTCGAAAAAGAGCTTGACTCCCTCCTACTGCCAAATGAACGAAGTTTTGGGTTCGTTGTTACTGTTTCTAGCATCCGTCATATGCTTTCTAAACTGAAAAAGAAGTATTCTCGAGGTGATGATAATATTTGTGGAATGCATCTTGCTATTTGGGGTGATAATGTGTTAAATCACCTTGCTCTTATGTACCAGATGATCTTTAACTGCGGTCTTGTCCCCGATGTTTTCTGTGTTGGCGTCGTTACACCAATTCCCAAAAAAGGGAATGATCCCAGGAACTGTTCATCATACCGCCCGATAACTGTTGCGCCGGTATTCTGGAAACTCATGGAAATGCTTGTTTTCGGTGACCTAAGTGAAGCATGTTATACTCCCGATTCGCAATTCGGGTTTAAGAGTGGTACTAGTCGTGAGCATGTTCATTCGTTGATAGCTAATCTTTGGCTCAGTGCTCACGATAATAATGATACACTTGTTCTAGCAAGCCACGATTTGCGTAGAGCATTCGACTCTGGTATCCACGCACATATACTTAGTTCTGCTTGTAAACGCGGAGTTGACCGTTTGGTTGTCGTTGTATGGAGGAGCATGTATAGGAGGCTGAGAGTGAAGATTAAAGTCACCATTTATCGCGGTATGGTGGTATCCACCGTAGTTATACCTGTCCGTAAAGGTATCCGGCAAGGCTCCATTACTTCCCCTCCTCTATACAACAACAGTATTATCGTCCCTCAAGAATCTACCAAAACGTGCTGCATATATCTAGGTATAGACGTGTCGCTCATCAATTACGCTGATTATATACTTAACGTAAGTAGGTGTGTTTCAAGGGTTGAGGATAACTACAATATATTGAGTGTTGAATATGCTAAGATTGGGCTAGCTTTTAATGCTGCCAAAAGTGAAGTAGTTGTTTTTCGTCGCAACGCGAAAGATTCGACCTCGATTAGCGTGCTCCTAGGCGATACTGCGGTGAGCTCAAAGCCATCTCTCACTTACCTTTGACTGCCGATCGCTTCAGATCTGCGGTTTACTCGTGAAGTACTGGTTGAGCATTTTTCAGAAAAGGCACGCAAAGGATACGGACTACTTCTACCCTGCAAACGTATGTATAACCGCCGTATGCTCGGAAGGCTCTATTCCGTGTTCGTTATCCCGCATGTTCTGTCACTCTCGCCGTTTTGGTCTCTTTTCACCGAAACAGATAAGCGCTCAGTCCGTCGGGTTTACTATAAGTATGCAAAATATCTTTTAAGTGTTCCGCCGTGGGAGAGAAATTCAAAAGTTTCGAAAAATTACAGCGTTGTGGACCCGACTACTGCAGCTACTGAGCGAATCATCCGATTTTGGCGTTCACTCAATCCTGATCATGATATGTACCGAGCTATCGTAGGCTAGTTTGAATAAGAGTTTAGTATGCTGTATATAGATTGTTATTGAAGTCCTGTTGTTTCTCTTATTGCGTTTTCTTTTTCTCTTTTTTTTTCTTTTTTTTTCAATACTCCGTTTTGTAACCTTGTGTTATTTATGATGGGAAATAAAAACCATTCATTCATATAAAGGTTTCAAATTTACAAGGAATTACACAAGAATATACAGTGTGGTTTGACGATTACATTGCCAAAAGCGACCAATCCTTTTATATTATATACCTATAAAGTGATCAAACACGTTTTGAGAGTATAATTGAGATTATATAACACAACCAGACTGGTTTTTGAGGCAACACCCATTTTTAGGGCCAATCAGAGAGAGTGGAGGTTACTCCATATACGATAACTTGATTAGTAATTCGATTCGAAAAAAGGAGTGATTTTCATTACAATTCATATAGTAAGAGAATTGAATTCAGAGAGAATAGTTTATTTGAGACGATATTATTAGAGAAAATGAGTGGAGCATTTACACTATTGGAGCTCGATGGTGGAGCCGGTAGCAAAGAAATACGAGTACAAAACGTAGCTGTGGAAATAACAGAAGGCTGTTAACTATGCCTTGAATGGGATGATATCTATAATAGATACGTGATATCATTGAGCAAATTTAAAATGGAGGAGTAATTATGTTTTGCTGCGAAACTGAATATTGTGCATATAAATAAACTTCAGACAGCATTAGATGCACTAGTGAAATATATTGATGAAAACATATTGAATCAGTGATTATTATTGTTGTAATTATGCTCAATGAAATTGTTTCTAATTCAAAGATATTTTTCTTTCTATAGCAGACTAGCGTATATTTTTAGAGTAGAAAAAAATTCTGGTTAGTCTGAAGTTGGTTGTGAGAGTGTTAGGACTCTAAAAAATGGATAAATTTGAGAAAGAGCGAATCAGTGGAAATCTCATGTTTATGGAAAAACGTTTGATTCTAGATGATGATTTTCTATAGCTGACTATTCAAAGGAAGATATTTTCTCAGGGAATGCTTGTCGATATAATGAAAAGTGATTCTCTATCATTACACTACTGCATGAAGCTTTTACGTTGTGGTCCAAATGCATTTACACAATTTATTGACATATTAATCACTACATGGCAAAATGATGTTGTGAATATGCTTTTAAACACTAGTTTAGAAATTTAGGACTTTTTTTCATGAGAAAGATGGAGTTGAAGGATGATTTACTCATTTCTCTCTCTATCCCACTCTTTTTTTTGTTGGTAGCTCAGTTTTATTGTGGCAGTGAGAGTTTCAACACATGAAAAAATGTTCCGAACATGTCCACTATGTATGTATAGACTGGGCAGCTGGTCATCACGTGAGATTTGTATAATTATTGATGAGTATGATGAAAAGTATAGATTATGCAAACAGTGTCAATTGCAAAGAGGATATGCTGTACAAATTAAAGGCTGTAATACTTGTCTTGAAAAGGTGTGTGACTCTCATCCTAGAGGGCACCTATGTTTCAATTGCCACTATGATAAATGTAATCAGTAAGAGAATACATATCCTGGTATGATTGGAAAGAATCCTAAGCGTGATTTTAGTTTACTGCTACGAGATTGGTATCGTCGTGGTTTTAGATTGTTCTGGGAGGGGGAGCCTGGTCAGCGATTCAACTGTTGGAACAACAAAAGAATTTGGTTTCTACGTCATCGTTCTGAAGACAATGGGTATTATGAATATAAGCCCACTGATTTTTATTTGGCTGTAATGGAATGTGATTCGCCACTTGAGGACACTGTTTGTGACATTGCTTCAAATAAGCAATTTGAAACATGTGAATTCTATAAAATGAATGAGAATAGTATCATTGACTATACAAAGAGATATTACAAGTGTGAAGTTACACTTTACTGTAGAAAAAGCGACCCTGACATTGCAGCATATCAGGATCAGTATACTGTGAATTCAGATAATCTACCCGCATTAGTTGTTCTCGACAAATACCTATACCTAGTAGAAGATAAAATGTAAAGAGTTGAAAAGTCGTTTTTATCATGTATATACATTTTTCATTTATTAATAAACAATTTCACATATATTTTTAGAAAATTTTAATCGTAGGGCACTAAAATCAAAAATAAACACGTTTGTAAGTATATTTTCCACTAGAAAGTCGTTCAATCGAGGTAAGTCAACGTAGATGTCGAGAAATTGCTTGTAGGTATAGCCACGACATCTGAACATGAAAAAGAGTAGAGCATGAAAGCCACATTTCTTAGTCGTTAAATCCTGTACTCTTCGTTGATTTTGAATAATAGTTTTCCCACTGTTTTCAATGAAGTTGCTGATGTATGGAGTGTAGAATTTATACGATAGGCCAAGATGATCAAAAAATTCAATATTCTTCGCTGTTTGAAAGATGCATAGCCAATGGCCTGTCTTCAAAGTCGATGGACAGCTATTAACAATGATTAGGGTATTGTTAACACTTGGAATTTTTTCAATGAAGTCCGATGGTATGCAATAGGACTTGTACTGGGACATGTGTGGATCCAGATTGAATACTCTGATTATTTGATTTGTGTTCAAGGTGCTAGGTCTAGTAGAACACTGCCGTTGGGTATAATTTCCCAATAGGTTTCAAATTGACTCAATGACATTAGTGTGATACTCTCAGTCAAAGCATCGGCAAATGTGCACTCTAAACGTACATTCCCTGTTCGTACTATGCTCATATCCTGGGTTCCCGACAAGTCCATAACACTTACGGCATGATTTTTTGAATACATTGAATCGGTTATTCCATTTTCAAATAGTTGGGAGACATGATATAGGGATTGCATGGTCAACTCGTACAGAGTTCTATAGGATTTTTTGTCAAATGATAGAGTGTACAGTGGAATACCGTTTACTTTGCGCACAAGGCTAGATAGACCGAAAAAATTAAAATCATGGGGGGATTCAGTCCAGGATCCAACGGCACTGCCACTCTTCACAAAGGCCAAAGCCAATTTTGATGGGATTTCTCCATTAATAAATGATGAATCGGTATAGCTACGAGAGCCGGTGGCAATGTGACGTTGATTGGGGATCGTTTGGGGGACAAGAAGTTTAATGTTGTTGCCATTGGTTCTTAGCTTTTCCACTGCCAATGCAACAGAGCTCATAACCTGTTGTTTTCGGACGTGGAGAATTGCCGATGTGATAATGAAATTTGCATCGGTCGCTGCAGGAAGTATTTTTCTCAAAATGAAATTTGACGGGGCTAGTTGCAACTTTATGTCAATCTTGAAATTGCGGGGTAACCATTGGGATATATTGAATATCTCATGATTTAATTTTCCAACTAAATGATACTCCTCAGTCACTGCAGTAGTCAACTCGCCGTCAGTATCAACACCTGATCGATATTCATAGCCTAATGACTAACCTCTCAACTCCTTATATGCCTTTGGTGTCATCATCATAAATTGTATGTAGCTTGCATAGTTGGATAAATTATTGCTATTACGACACAAATCTGTCATACCATCATATTCAATATATTATAATTTGACATGTGGATATTCGCTAGATTTAAGTGCTTCAACCCATTCATACTCGACAAAGAGTGACCAATCGAATGGTATAACTTTTATATCATACACACGATTCTTTCTCAGGATGTCATAGGTATTTTTGAGAATACAATCGACAAGAGCCACTTCATACGTACCGTCAAATATGATGGCGGGGAGAGTTTCGTCCAAAAATCACTTGTCTTATTCAAATCATTGTAGAGAGGATCGGAAACTTTGGACATAAATGTTACATATAAATCATTGGGCATTGTCAATATCTTCAACACTGATCCAAGAATCAAAATCAGAGTTGCATCCTAGCCATCGAACAAGTAACTGTTTCTTACCCCTGTGAGTACGAGTCTTTAATATCTTTTCAATTTGATAGATTTCACTATTATTTTTAACTTTTTGTAGTTTATAGTCATAAAAGCCTCCGAGAATCTCTTCATCTTTGGTATCGCGCAAACGATAAGTTATGGGTTTAGTGTCTAGGATTTTTGTCACTTTAAAAAGTTCTGTGGACCACAGGTAATTACCCTTTTCAAAAACATTAGTTGTTCTATTAATTCGAACAATATCACCAACATTGAATTTTTTTTTTGACAATCTTTTCATTGGAATATTGTTTAAGAAAGGTGTCAATTGAATCATGATCAGAATGATGAACTTCCGTTGGGGTTGAGTTGGACAATGATCGATGAGGTCGTCGGTTATAAATCAACATGATTTTATCTAAATCATGAATAAAAACAGATGTTTTTTTCAATGTACAATATCTTGAAATTAAAAGTCGAATAGTTCTTATCAATCGTTCGGCCAATGCCGCCTTTATAGGATAATGACTTTGACGGAGCCATTTATTATATTTCGCTAGTACTTTTGCAACATGGGGATTAACACACTCTCTACTGCATTCCGTTTGAATTTTTTTATACGAATCATGTTCCAGACTACTTTCAATGGCCTGAACAACTTTAACGTCCCTATTTGATCGAAAAGAAATTGCATATGCATAACGACTATAAAAACTGATTGCAAGTAGAATGTACTTGTACGTTGTATTTTGACGTCTTTGAATCTCATCTAGAGTTAAGAGATCTGCTTGCATTATCTGCAATGAGAAAAAGGCTTTAGTTTTTCAATAATGATTAGCACGAAGCCTATGATTTCTATGCAGAGTGTAACTTGTTTCATTTTGTAGATAGTCTTGAACATTTTTAGTGTGAACACCAGTGACTTTGAAAAGAGTAGTGGGGGAACTTTCACCAATATTTTCATAAACACGTTTCAGAACTTTAACCATTTTGAACGTAAACACGTAGTGTAACGTCCGCTACCCTTTTGTATATTAGTGGTTGGTGATGGGGGTGAGGGCGACATTGACTTGATACGTCTTCGCTTTTGTCTAGCTAACAGTGGTGTGCTGCTCCTCCTCATTGTCAAGTTTCCACTAGGTGTGCAAGTATTTTCCAAGATTGATTTAAAATTTTCTTCTTTCTTCTTCTTCATGTTCATATTTTAATGGTGTTGACGATGGTGCACGTTCATTTATTTTTTTTGGAATTTTTCTATTGCTAATAAGACTTTTGGGGAAGTTTAATGTATTTAGAAAGTTGTATAGATGAGCGTCAAATGATAATAGTCCTTTACTTTTTGTAAACACATCATAGATTAAATTAAGTAGATTATAGCTCTTGCCCTGAATTATAATCCCCTTCCCATTGCTCTCAACTTGAATATGATCTTGACCACTTTCCATGAGATATGTTAGGAGTCGTGTAAATTTTTAAAGATAATATTTGGGGCTTAGATTTACAAATTTAAAAAAAAATTAATCCAATTCCTCCGTCTTTAATTGTGTTCCAGCAGTTCCAGCAGAACAATTTTATCCTCAACAACCCCTCTCTCATAATATCCACTTTCAAATTTATTCCAATGAAGACTACTTTATGGACATGTCTTCGACATTTATAGATTTAAAAATGAAAGTCCGGAAATCCGATAATACAATGCCAATTCGGGCCGATGGAATATCCTATGAAAATTGTATATTACATAATTTATTTCGTCAAATCAGTGTCTACATCAATGGCACACTGGTGAGCACAAGCAACAATCTCTCAAATTATACAAGCTATATGCAATTCATGCTGATGACACCTAAGTCATATAAGGAATTGAGTGGCACCTCCAATGGATATGAACATATTACTTATACTGATAGTACAGATGCACTTAAAAATGCTACAACTAGTGAATTACATCTAGTTGGAAAAATATATCACGAAATATTTAATATACCACAATGGCTACCACCTAATATTAAAGTGGATATAAAATTGACGCTTGCACCATCCAATTTCATATTGAGAAAAAAAACTTGATACCAATCCGGATGTGACTCTCTCCCTCACCTCGGCAATACTAAATGTACACAATCAACAAGTTATGAGTTCTGTTGCTTTAGCAGTGGAAAAACTGAGAGCCAGTGGAAATAATATTAAACTACTTGTTCCTCATACAATTACCAATCAACATCATTTTACCCTGGGGCCGCGCACCTTCACCAACTCATCCTTCATCAATGTTAAAATCCCATCAAAACTCGCTTTGGCATTTGTAAAAAGCGCTAATGCAATAGGATCGTGGACTGGATGCCCACATAAATCTGAAATGTTTGGGCTTTCATCTCTTTTCTTTAAAGTCAATGGAATCCTACTCTACAATCTATCTTTTGATAAATCCTATAGAACATTGTATGAGTTGACCATGCAAACCCTAGATCAGGATTCCCAACTATTTGAAAATGGTATAACCGAAGAAATGTTTGCTATAACACATGATATCATTTTATTGGATTTGTCTGGCACGCAGGATATGAGTATAGTACGTACCGGGAGTGTGCGTTTAGATTGTACATTTTCCGACCTATTAGCTGAGAGTGTTGCACTAATCTCGCTAAATCAATATGAAACCTAATGGGAAATCACTCCCAAAGGCAGTGTTCTACTAGACTTGGCGCCATGAACACCAGTCAAATAATCAATGTATTTAATATGGACCCCTACATGTCCCAGAACAAATCCTATTGTCTGCCGTCGGACTTTCTTGGAAAAATTCAAAGTGACAACAATACCTTAATTATTGTTAATAGCAGTTCGTCGACTGTGCTGACGGATCATTGGCTTTGCATCTTTCAAACAATGAAGACGATTGAATTTTTTGATCCTCTTGGTCTACCCTATACATTCTACACACCCCACATAAGCAACTATATTGAGAGCAGTGGGGAAACTATTATTCAAAATCGGAAGAGAGTGCAGGATCTGACGACTAAAAGCTGTGGCTTCCATATACTACTTTATTTTGTGTTCCGATGTCACGGCTATACTTACATGCAGTTTCTCAACATTTATGTAGACAATCCACGTCTGAACGACTTTCTAGTGGAAAAGATCCTCTCAAACCTGTATAATATTGATTTTTGTGTCCTAAGAGTAAAGTGCTTAAAAAATGTATGTGAATTTGTTTATTAATAAAATGTATTTATACAACAATGTCTTTAAATCTTCATTTTAGATTTCTTCTTCTTCGGTGTACAGGAAAATGTCTTGAACCACTAATGCTGGTAAATCATTTGGATTCACTGTATATTTATCTTGATTAACTGCAAAGTCATGGTCAAAAATTCAGCTGTATAATTTAACTTCAGTCTTGTCATATCTCTTTGAGTAGCCAATGATACAATTTGCATTCATATTCTAACACTCACAAGTTTCAATACGTCTATTGGAAGCAATATCACATACAGTATTTTCTAATGGTGAATCACATTTAGTAACTGCCAAATAAAAATCACTTGGTTTATAGTCATAATAGGCAGTGTTGTCACAACGATGACGTAGGAACTAAATTGTCTTGTTACCCCAACAGTTGAATCGTAGACCAGATTCTTCCTCCCAGAATAATTTAAATCCACGACGATACCAATTTCGTAGAAATAAACTAAAATCACGTTTGGGATTATTTCCAATCATGGCGGGGTAAGTATTCTCCCACTGATCACATTTGGCAAAGTGACAATTGAAGCACAGATGTCCTTTAGGGTGAGAGTCACAAATCTCTTCAAGACATGAATTACATCCTTTAATTTGTACTGCATAGCCTCTATGTAATTTACAAGTATTATATAATTTGCACTTTTCATTATAGTCATCAATAATTATAAAATTCTCACATTGAGTCCAACTGCCAAGAGTGTACATGCATAGTGGACATGTATAGAAAATTTTTTCGGTTTCCGATGTCAACTCTCTCACAGCTAAAACGAAACTGATCGTCCTCGTTCGATAAATTCAGGGTGTAGGTAAGGCAAAAGGAGTAACTCTGTGACGTCATCTGTTTTAAAGGGTGAACAATCCATATTGAATCTATGGCAGTTTTTTCAAAAGTAACAACAATATTCTACTTTTTTCCAATTAATATATCAATAAATTGAGTATAAGCATTTGAGTCACATCGACAAAGCTTCATACAATAGTCCAATGGGGGAGAATCAGTCCCCATTCCAGACAAAGCCGTGATCCTCTCGTGATTTCCATCGCAATGTTTGGTGCTCTTGTATTATTGCTACCAACTCCACTATCAACTTCTAATAAGATAAACATTCCACTCATCATCAGCACAAATATATCCGAATGAGTAAAGTCAAACTGTTCTCGCTCCTTTGAATTCTATTCACACACTAATAAAAAATATATCAAAAATCCTTTCCTTATATTCTCTGCAAACCTCCCCCGCTAATATTTCAGACTCCTTGATTGGCTTAGATAAAAACACGTGATCCTGTTCCCATTTTCGAATAAATACATTCCCCCACCGATTACGCAATCAATTTCTCAGAAATCCACTTCCCCCGCTTGTCATAGATCAATACATCTCTCCCCCGTTAATGCGCATGTGCAAACTTCGTCCCGGAGACAATACACTAGGAAACAACAAATAAATCAACCTTGAAAGAGGTGTCATTGACCCGTTAGAATTAATAAACCATGAAAATACATCAAAGGGAGAAAAATCCTGTTTTTTCATTCTCAGTGACAAAAACCATAAAAACATGCATAAATTATGTAGGCTTTCTCAGAAATCCACTTCCCCCTCTTGTCCTGGATCAATACATCTCTCCCCCGTTAATGCGCATGAGCAAACTTCGTCCCGGAGACAATAAACTTGGAAAACAACAAATAAATTGACCTTGAAAGAGGTTTCATTGACCCATTAGAATCAATAAACAATGAAAATACATCAGTGTGAGAAAAATCCTGTTTTTTCATTCTCAGTGACAAAAACCATAAAAACATGCATTAATTATGTTCGTAAAGCGTTAGACTCAATTGTAGATGGCAGCACGGTGTTCGTCCAGTGCCTTCTGACCCTTTCCTACTCACAACCAGGCTTATGAAAATGTCTATACGGACCCACCCTCCAGGGATGAAGTAATTAAGGCGCTCCAAGTTTTGAAAAACCATAAAAGACCAGGAATAGATGGGATTCCTGCCGAGTTACTGAAAGCTCTCCCCGAGGCGGCGGTGGATGAACTTCATAGCGTGATAACCAAGGGCTGGGACAATGAATACATCCCAGATGACTGGAAGACCTTAGTAATTGACCCTATCTTCAAAAAAGGAGACCGAATGGACTGCAAAAACTACCGAGGTATATCCTTTATCCCCATTGCTGCCAAGCTGTTCACAGTCATACTTTTAAATAGATTCAGAGACACCAGAAACAGCCGAACGCGACCCAACCAAGCAGGATTCAGGCCGGGTATGGGTTGCTGTGACCAGATTTTTAGCCTGCGACCGATACTTGAACACCGGTTTAAACACCAGCAGGAAACAATCCAGAATCTTCATAGACCTCATTACCGCGTTTGATTCGGTCCATCGTGATGCAATATGGGAGGCAATGAGAGAGGACAGTGTGCCTGAGAAGATCATCAATCTGCTCAAGGCATACTATGCTGGAACAAAAGCCCGGGTAACAGTCGATGGCAATCTTTCAGATCTGGTCCTGATCGAGGAAGGTGTACGTCAAGGCTGTGTCATCGGCGGGTATAAACCCCCCCTCCACACCCTCTTTTCCTCGAATGCATTCAATCACGATTTTGAGATAGCCATTTGTTTGAAATAGTCCAACGATCAGATGAAAAAAACTCCGGGGTCAACATACCACCCCCCGAAACCCAAGGTAAGGTGTGTAACTTATGCACCGGGGAATAAAAGGTTTTTATGGAAGAGTTAGTCATATAAACTTTGGAGGGGACTCAAATGATTATACACTGGAAGTTCTAGCTCAGTTTTTAAGAGTCAAAAGTAATCCGATGGTAACTAGCCTCCCTCCACCCACCCTAAGGCCATAAGACTCCAATGTTTGTTTGTTTTTCCCTGAGACACTTTATGTAGAAGGGTAGGTCATATATACTTCGGAAGGGGATCATCCGATTGGAAATCGGAAGTTATAGTGCCCTTTTTAAGAGTCAAAAGGGATCGAAGAGCAAATAGCCCCTAACGCCTTTTTTTTTCCAAATATATTCGATAAAAACTTTATAAATAGTTCATAGATCAGAACTCCGCAAAAACTGCTGACTCGAAACCCCCCTTCCTGGGCCCCAGGGCAGGTGTTGTAAGTTTTTTCCCGGGGGCATATATGGTTTTTTTATAGAAAGGGTGCTCGCATCAACTTCAGCTCCCCCCCCCCCATGTCCCTTTCCCCAAATCCATCCGATAAAAATTTTGAGATAGCAATTTTATTGAAAATAGCTCAAACTTTAGATAACAAAAACTCTGCGGTCAACACAACCCCCCAGAGCCCAGTGGCAATTGTCTTAAGTTATGCCCCGGGGCATATAAGGTTTTTGTGCAAAGGCTGGTCGTATAAACTTCAAAGGTAGCTCATTTGATTGGAAATTGAAAGTCTCAGTTATCTTTTTAAAAGTCAAGTGATCGGACGGCATCTACCCCCCCCCTCCCTCCCACTCACTTTTTCTTAAATCCATCCGATTAAATTGAGATAGCCATTTTCTTTGAAATAGTCCAGCGATCGGATAACAAAAGTAGTAATCTATATAAAGGTTTCAAGTTTACATGGAATTACACAAGAATATACAGTGTGGTTTGACGATTACATTGCAAAAAGCGACCAATCCTTTTATATTATATACCTATAAAGTGATCAAACACGTTTTGAGAGTATAATTGAGATTATATAACAGTAGTATTGGTACAATCTAAGGTACGGGGGTAATAGGAAATTACTGTGTCAATCTAAGAGACAAGACAGGTAGGAAATTACTGCGTCAATCTAAGAAACAAGACAGGTAGGACATTACTGTGTCAATCTAAGAGACAAGACAGGTACCCATATAACTATAATGATAGAGAAAAGACAGGTACCCATATAGCTACAATGCTTACAACAAGACAGTCCTGTCATACAAGCAGACAGTGTAATCACCGATTCAACTACCGTGAAAATTCGTCCTGATCTCTGTTTAAAGTGCGTGATATTTTCATGGTAGTGATTCGTTTCCTTTGTATGAAATTGTGAAATTCTGTCTGTAAATTAATTCGTTTAATTAATTTAAAAAAATTAATTTATTATTAATTACTTTACATAATTACATTAATTAATTTAATTTTTTTTTTTAACTTTTTTTTTTTCAAGGTTCATTTTTGATTTTTACATTCTCTTGATTTTTCAAAGTTCATTTTGAATTTCTTTAATTGAAATGCAAGATTTGGATTATTTCAGTAGTGTTTTGTCATGGTTTAACTTGTCACAGTTACATTCTCTTAATTTTTGAAAGTTCATTTTGAATTTCTTTCGTTGGAATGCAAGAGTTGGAATATTTAAGTAGTGTTTTATTTTGCTTTACCTTGTCAGTGTTACATTCTTTTGATTTTTCAAAGTTCATTTTGAATTTCTATCGTGAAATGCAAGAGTTGGAATATTTCAGTAGTGTTTTGTCGTGGTTTACCATATCATAGTTACATTCTCTTTATTTTTCAAATTTCATTTTGAATTTCGTTCATGAAATGCAAGAGTTGGAATATTTCAGTAGTGTTTTATCGTGGTTTACCTTGTCCCAGTTACATTCTGTTGATTTTTCAAAGTTCATTTTGGATTTCTTTTCTTGAAATGCAAGAGTTGGAATATTTCAGTAGTGTTTTGTCGTGGTTTACCTTGTCAAAGTTACATTCTCTTGATTTTTCAAAGTTCATTGTGGATTTCTTTCATTGAAATGCAAGAGTTGGAATATTTTAGTAGTGTTTTTTCGTGGTTTACCTTGTCACAGTTACATTCTCTTGATTTTTCAAAGTTCATTTTTGGATTTCTTTCGTTGAAATGCAACAGTTGGAATATTTCAGTAGTGTTTTGTTATGGCTTACCTTGTCACGGTTACATTCTCTTGATTTTTCAAAGTGCCTTTTGAATTTCTTTCGTGAAATGCATGAGTTGGAATATTTCAGTAGTGTTTTGTCGTGGTTTACCATGTCACAGTTACATTCTCTTAATTTTTCGAAGTTCATTTTGAATTTCTTTCGTTGACATGCAAGAGTTGGAATATTTCAGTAGTGTCTTGTTGTGCTTTACCTTATCACAGTTACATTCTCTTGATTTTTCAAAGTTCATTTTGGATTTCTTTCGTTGAAATGCAAGAGTTGGAATATTTCAGTAGTGTTTTGTTGTGCTTTACCTTGTCACAGTTACATTCTCTTGATTTTTCAAAGATCATTTTGAATTTCTTTCGTGAAATGCAAGAGTTGTAATATTTCAGTAGTGTTTTATCGTGTTTTACCTTGTCACAGTTACCTTCTATTTATTTTCAAAAGTTCATTTTGTAATTTTTCCTTGAAATGCAAGTTAGAATATTTCAGTAGTGTTTTGTCTTGGTTTACCTTGTCACAGTTACATTCTCTTGATTTTTCAAACTTCATTGTGGATTTCTTTCCTTGAAATGCAAGAGTTGGAATATTTCAGTAGTGTTTTGTCATGGTTTACCTTGTCACAGTTACATTCTCTTGATTTTTCAAAGTTCATTGTGGATTTTTACATTCTCTTGATTTTTCAAAGTTCAATTTGAATTTCTTTCGTTGAAATGCAAGAGTTGGAATATTTCAGTAGTGTCTTGTTGTGCTTTACCTTGTCACTGTTACATTCTCTGGATTTTTCAAAGTTCATTTTGGATTTCTTTCGTTGAAATGCAAGAGTTGGAATATTTCAGTAGTGTTTTGTTGTGCTTTACCTTGTCACAGTTACATTCTCTTGATTTTTCAAAATTGATTTTGAATTTCTTTCTTGAAATGCAAGAGTTGGAATATTTCAGTGGTGTTTTGGCATGGTTTACCATATCACTGTTACATGCTCTTGATTTTTCAAACTTTATTTTGAATTTCGTTCGTGAAATGCAAAAGTTGGAATATTTCAGTAGTGTTTTATCGTGGTTTACCTTTTCACAATTACATTCTCTTGATCTTTCAAAGTTCATTTTGGATTTTTTTCCTTGAAATGCAAGAGTTGTAATATTTCAGTAGTGTTTTGTCGTGGTTTACCTTGTCACATTTACATTGTCTTGATTTTTCAAAGTTCATTTTGGATTTCTTTCCTTGAAATGCAAGAGTTTACCTTGTCATAGTTACATTCTCATGATTTTTCAAAGTTCATTTTTGGATTTCTATCGTTGAAATGTAAGAGTTGGAATATTTCAGTAGTGTTTTGTTATGGTTTACCTTGTCACAGATACATTCTCTGGATTTTTCGAAGTTAATTTTTTTATTTCTTTCGTTGAAATGCAATAGTTGGAATATTTCAGTAATGTTTTGACATGGTTTACCTTGCCACATTTACATTCTCTTGAATTTTCAAAGTTAATTTTGTATTTATTTAATTGAAATGTAAGAGTTGGAATATTTCAGTATTGTTTTGTCGTGGTTTACCATCTCACAGTTACATTCTCTTAATTTTTCAAAGTTAATTTTGAATTTCTTTCGTTGAAATGCAAGAGTTGGAATATTTCAGTAGTGTTTTAGTCATGGTTTACCATGTCAAAGTTACATTCTTTTGATTTTTCAAAGTTCAGTTTGAATTTCTTTCATTGAAATGCAAGAGTTGGATTATTTCAGTAGTGTTTTGTCGTGGTTTACCTTGTCACAGTTACATTCTCTTGATTTTTCAAAGTTCATTTTGAATTTCATTCCTTGAAATGCAAGAGTTGGAATATTTAAGTTGTGTTTTGTAGTGGTTTACCTTGTCACAGTTACATTCTCTTGATTTTTTCAAAGTTCATTTTGAATTTCTTTCATTGAAATGCAAGAGTTGAATTATTTCAGTAGTGTTTTGTTGTGGTTTACCTTGTCACACTTACATTCTCTTAATTTTTCAAAGTTCATTTTGAATTTCTTTCTTGAAATGCAAGAGTTGGAATATTTCAGTAGTGTTTTATCGTGGTTTACCTTGTCGCAGTTACATTCTATTGATTTTTCAAAGTTCATTTTGGATTTCTTTCCTTTAAATGCAAGAGTTGGAATATTTCAGTAGTGTTTTGTCGTGGTTTACCTTGTCACAGTTACATTCTCATGATTTTTCAAAGTTCATTTTGAATTTCTTTCATTGAAATGCAAGAGTTGGAATACCATGTCACAGTTACATTCTCTTGATTTTTTGAAAGTTTTTCAAAGTTCATTTTGAATTTCTTTCGTGAAATGAAAGAGTTGGAATATTTCAGTAGTGTTTTGTTATGGTTTACCTTTTCACAGTTACATTCTCTTGATTTTTTCAAAGTTAATTTATAATTTCTTTCGTTGAAATGCAAAACTTGGAATATTTCAGTAGGGTTTTATCATGGTTTACCTTGCCACGGTTACATTCTCTTAATTTTTCAAAGTTGATTTTCAATTTTTCTATTGAAATGCAAGATTTGGAATATTTCAGTAGTGTTTTGTCGTGGTTAAGCATCTCACAGTTACATTCTCTTAATTTTTTAAAGTTCATTTTGTATTTTTTTCGTTGAAATGCAAGAGTTGCAATATTTCAGTAGTGTTTTGTCATGGTTTACCATGTTACAGTTACATTCTCATGATTTTTCAAAGTTCATTTTGAATTTCTTTCATTGAAATGCAAGAGTTGGATTATTTCAGTAGTGTTTTGTCGTGGTTTACTTTATTACAGTTACATTCTCTTGATTTTTCAAAGTTCATTTTGAATTTCTTTCTTTAAAATGCAAGAGTTGGAATATTTTAGTAGTGTTTTGTTGTGCTTTACCTTGTCACAGTTACATTCTCGTGATTTTTCAAAGTTCATTTTGAATTTCTTTCATTCAAATGCAAGAGTTTGAATATTTTAGTAGTGTCTTGTCGTGATTTACCTTGTCACAATTACATTCTCTTGATTTTTCAAAGTTCATTTTGGATTTATTCCGTTGAAATACAAGAGATGGAATATTGCACTAGTGTTTTTGTCATGGTTTACCATGTCACAGTTACATTCTCTTGATTTTTCAAAGTTCATTTTGGATTTCTTTCATTGAAATGCATGAGTTGGAATATTTCAGTAGTGTTTTGTCATGGTTTACCTTGCCAGAGTTACATTCTCTTGATTTTTCAAAGTTCATTTTGAATTTCTTTTATTGAAATGCAAGAGTTGGAATATTTCAGTTGTGTTTTGTCGTGGTTCAGATTCTCACCGTTACTTTCTCTTAATTTTTTAAAGTTCAGTTTGGATTTCTTTCGTTGAAATGCAAGAGTTGGAATCTTTCAGTAGTGTTTTGTCATGGTTTACCTTGCCAGAGTTACATTCTCTTGATTTTTCAAAGTTCATTTTGAATTTCTTTTATTGAAATGCAAGAGTTGGAATATTTCAGTAGTGTTTTGTCGTGGTTCAGCATCTCACAGTTACATTCTCTTAATTTTTTAAAGTTCATTTTGAATTCCTTTCATTGAAATGCAAGAGTTGGATTATTTCAGTAGTGTTTTGTCGTGGTTTACCTTGTCACAGTTACATTCTCTTAATTTTTTGAAGTTCATTTTGAATTTCTTTCTTTGAAATGCAAGAGTTGGAATATTTTAGTAGTGTTTTGTTGTTCTTTACCTTGTCACAGTTACATTTTCTTGATTTTTCAAAGTTCATTTTGAATTTCTTTCATTGAAATGCAAGAGTTGGAATATTTTAGAAGTGTCTTGTCGTGATCTACCTTGTCACAATTACATTCTCTTGATTTTTCAAAGTTCATTTTAGATTTCTTTCGTTGAAGTACAAGAGATGGAATATTTCAGTAGTGTTTTTGTCATGGTTTACCTTGTCACAGTTACATTCTCTTGATTTCTCAAAGTTCATTTTGGATTTCTTTCATTGAAATGCATGAGTTGGAATATTTCAGTTGTGTTTTGTCATGGTTTACCTTGACACAGTTACATACTCTTGATTTTTTCAAAGTTCATTTTAGATTTCTTTCATTGAAGTGAATGAATTGCAATATCTCCGTTGTGTTTCGAAGTGTTTCACCATCACACAATTACATTATCCTGACCTTTCAAAGTTTATTTTGAATTTCTTTCGTTTAAATGCCAGAGTTGTAATATTCTAATAGTGTTCAGTCATTGTTAACCATGTCAAAGTTACATTCTCTTTATTTTTCAAAGTTCATTTTGAATTTCTTTCTTTGAAATGCAAGAGTTGGATTATTTCAGTAGTGTTTTGTCATGGTTTACCTTGTCACAGTTACATTGTCTTGATTTTTCAAAGTTCATTTTGGATGTCTTTCCTTGAAATGCAAGAGTTGGAATATTTCAGTAGTGTTTTGTCGTGGTTTACCTTGTATCAGTTACATTCTCATGATTTTTCAAAGTTCATTTTGAATTTCTATCGTTGAAATGCAAGAGTTGGAATATTTCAGTAGTGTTTTGTTATGGTTTACCTTGTCACAGTTACATTCTCTTGATTTTTCAAAGTTCATTTTTTGATTTCTTTCGTTGAAATGCAAGAGTTAGAATATTTCAGTAGTGTTTTGTCATGGTTTATCTTGTCAAAGTTACATTCTCTTGATTTTTCAAAGTTCATTTTGAATTTCTTTCATTGAAATGCAAGAGTTGGAATATTTAAGTAGTGTTTTGTTGTGCTTTACCTTGTCACAGTTACAGTCTATTGATTTTTTCAAAGTTCATTTTGGATTTCTTTCGTTGAAATGCAAGAGTTGGAATATTTCAGTAGTGTTTTGTCATGGTTTACCATGTCACAGTTACATTCACAGTTACATTCTCTTGATTTTTCAAAGTTCATTTTGGATTTCTTTCCTAGAAATGCAAGAGTTGGAATATTTCAGTAGTGCTTTATCGTGGTTTAACTTGTCCCAGTTACATTCTTTTGATTTTTCAAAGTTCATTTTGGATTTCTTTCCTTGAAATGCAAGAGTTGGAATATTTCAGTAGTGTTATGTCGTGGTTTACCTTGTCACAGTTACATTATCATGATTTTTCAAAGTTCATTTGGAATTTCTTTCATTGAAATGCAAGAGTTGGAATATTTCAGTAGTGTTTCGTCGTGGTATACCTTGTCATAATTACATTCTCTTGACTTTTCAAAATTCATTTTGGATTTCTTTCCTTGAAATGCAAGAGTTGGAATATTTCAGTAGTGTTTTGTCGTGGTTTACCTTGTCAGAGTTACATTCTCTTGATTTTTCAAAGTTCAAATTCCACATTATTGCACAGAAATATCAAAACCATAGGTTAGGTTAGATTAGCCTACGTACGCGCGCGTACGTAGGCTAGTCTAACCTAACCTATGGTTTTGGTATTTCTGTGCAATAATGTGGAATTTGAACTTTGAAAAATCATGAGAATGTAACTGTGACAAGGTAAACCACAACAAAACACTACTGAAATATTCCAACTCTTGCATTTCAATGAAAGAAATTCAAAATGAACTTTGAAAAATCATGAGAATGTAACTGTGACAAGGTAAACCACGACAAAACGATACTGAAATATTCCAACACTTGCATTTCAAGGAAAGAAATACAAAATGAATTTTGAAAAATCAAGAGAACGTAATTTTGACAAGGTAAACCACGACGAAACACTACTGAAATATTCCAACTCTTGCATTTCAATGAAAGAAATTCAAAATGAACTTTGAAAAATCATGAGAATGTAACTGTGACAAGATAAACCACGACAAAACACTACTGAAATATTCCGACTCTTGCATTTCAAGGAAAGAAATCCAAAATGAACTTTGAAAAATCAAAAGAATGTAACTGGGACAAGGTAAACCACGATAAAACACTACTGAAATATTTCAACTCTTGCAGTTCACGAAAGAAATTCAAAATGAACTTTTAAAAATCAAGAGAACGTAACTGTGACAAGGTAAAGCACAACGAAACACTACTGAAATATTCCAACTCTTGCATTTCAACGAAAGAAATCCAAAATGAACTTTGAAAAATCAAGAGAATGTAACTGTGACAAGGTAAAGCACAACAAACCACTACTGAAATATTCCAACTCTTGCATTTCAACGATAGAAATTCAAAATGGACTTTGAAAAATTTAGAGAATGTAACTGTGACAAGGTAAACCATGACAAAACACTACTGAAATAATCCAACTCTTGCATTTCAATGAAAGAAATTCAAAATGAACTTTGAAAAATCATGAGAATGTAACTGTGAAATGGTAAACCATGACTAAACACTACTGAAATATTCGAACTCTTGCATTTCAACGAAAGAAATCCAAAATGAACTTTGAAAAAATCAATAGACTGTAACTGTGACAAGGTAAAGCACAACAAAACACTACTTAAATATTCCAACTCTTGCATTTCAACGATAGAAATTCAAAATGAACTTTGAAAAATCATTAGAATGTAACTGATACAAGGTAAACCACGACAAAACACTACTGAAATATTCCATCTCTTGTATTTCAACGAAAGAAATCCAAAATGAACTTTGAAAAATCAAAAGAATGTAATTGTGACAAGGAAAATCACGACAATACACTACTGAAATAATCCAAATCTTGCATTTAAATGAAAGAACTTCGAAATGAACTTTGAAAAATCAAGATAATGTAACTGTGACAAATTAAAGCACAACAAAACACTACTAAAATATTCCAACTCTTGCATTTCAAAGAAAAATATTCAAAATGAACTTTGAAAAATTAAGAGAATGTAACTCTGATAAGGTAAACCACGACAAAATACTACTGAAATAATCCAACTCTTGCATTTCAATTAAAGAAATTCAAAATAAACTTTGAAAAATCAAGGGAATGTAACTGTGACATGGTAAACCATGACAAAACACTACTTAAATATTCCAACTCTTGCATTTCAACGAAAGAAATACAAATTCAACTTTGAAAGATCAATAGACTGTAACTGTGAGAAGGTGAACCACGAGAAAACACTACTGAAATATTCCAAATCTTGGATTTCAATGAAAGATATCCAAAATGAACTTTGCAAAATAAAGGGAATTTAACTATGTCAAGGGACACCATGACAAAACCCTACTGAAATATTCCAAGTCTTGCATTTCAACGAAATAAATTAAAAATGAACTTTTAAAAAATCAAGAGAATGTAGCCTAACTGTGACAAGGTAAACCATAACAAAACACTACTGAAATATTCCAACTCTTGCACTTCACGAAAGAAATTCAAAATGAACTTTGAAAAACTTTGAAAAGTCAAGAGAATGTAACTGTTACAAGGTAAACAATAACAAAACACTACTGAAATATTCCAACTCTTGCATTTCACGAAAGAAATTCAAAATGAACTTTAAAAATCAAGAGAATGTAACTGTGACAAGGTAAAGCACAACAAAACACTACTGAAATAATCCAACTCTTGCATTTCAATGAAAGAAATTCAAAATGAACTTTGAAAAAATCATGAGAATGTAACTGTGACAAGGTAAACCACGACAAAACACTACTGAAATATTCCAACCCTTGCATTTAAACGAAAGAAATTCAAAATGAACTTTGAAAAATTAAGAGAATGTAACTGTGACAAGGTAAACCACGACAAAACACTACTGAAATAATCCAACTCTTGCATTTCAATGAAAGAAATTCAAAATGAACTTTGAAAAATCAAGAGAATGTAACTGTGACATGGTAAACCATGACAAAAACACTACTGAAATATTCCATCTCTTGTATTTCAACGAAAGAAATCCAAAATGAACTTTGAAAAATCAAGAGAATGTAATTGTGAAAAGGTAAACCACGATAAAACACTACTGAAACATTCCAACTCTTGCATTTCACGAAAGAAATTCAAAATGAACTTTGAAAAATCAAGAGCATGTAACAGTGATATGGTAAACCATGCCAAAACACCACTGAAATATTCCAACTCTTGCATTTCACGAAAGAAATTCAAAATTAACTTTGAAAAATCAAGAGAATGTAACTCTGACAATGTAAAGCACAACAAAACACTAATGAAATATTCCAACTCTTGAATTTCAATGAAAGAAATCCAAAATGAACTTTGAAAAATCAAGAGAATGTAAATGTGACAAGGTAAAGCACAACAAAACACTACTGAAATATTCCAACTCTTAAATTTCCACGAAAGAAATTCAAAATGAATTTTGAAAAATCAAGAGAATGTAAAAATCCAAAATGAACTTTGAAAAATCAAGAGAATGTAACCGTGACAAGGTAAACCATGAGAAAACCATACTGAAATATTCCAACTCTTGCACTTCAATGAAGAAATTCACAATGAACTTTGAAACATCAAGAGAATGTAACTGTGACAAGGTAAACAACGACGAAACACTACTTAAATATTCCAACTCTTAAATTTCAACGAAAGAAATTCAAAATGAACTTTGAAAAATTAAGAGAATGTAAAAATCCAAAATGAACTTTGAAAAATCAAGAGAATGTAACTGTGACAAGGTAAACCACGAAAAAACACTACTGAAATATTCCAACTCTTGCATTTCAAGGAAAGAAATCCACAATGAACTTTGAAAAATCAATAGAGTGTAACTGGGACAAGGTAAACCATAACAAAACACTACTGAAATATTCCAACTCTTGCACTTCACGAAAGAAATTCAAAATGAACTTTGGAAAACTTTGAAAAAATCAAGAGAATGTAACTGTGACAAGGTAAACCATAACAAAACACTACTGAAATATTCCAACTCTTGCATTTCACGAAAGAAATTCAAAATGAACTTTGAAAAATCAAGAGAATGTAACTGTGACAAGGTAAAGTATTACAAAACACTACTGAAATAATCCAACTCTTGCATTTCAATGAAAGAAATTCAAAATGAACTTTGAAAAAATCATGAGAATGTAACTGTGACAAGGTAAACCACGACAAAACACTAATGAAATATTCCAACTCTTGCATTTCAACGAAAGAAATTCAAAATGAACTTTGAAAAATTAAGAGAATGTAACTGTGACAAGGTAAACCACGACAAAACACTACTGAAATAATCCAACTCTTGCATTTCAATGAAAGAAATTCAAAATGAACTTTGAAAAATCATGAGAATGTAACTGTGACATGATAAACCATGACAAAAACACTACTGAAATATTCCATCTCTTGTATTTCAACGAAAGAAATCCAAAATGAACTTTGAAAAATCAAGAGAATGAAAAATCCAAAATGAACTTTGAAAAATCAAGAGAATGTAACTGTGACAAGGTAAACCATAAGAAAACCCTACTGAAATATTCCAACTCTTGCATTTAAAGGAAAAAAATCCAAAATGAACTTTGAAAAATCAAGAGAATGTCACTATGACAAGTGAAACCACGACAAAACACTACTGAAACATTCCAACTCTTGCATTTCAAGTAAAAATTCCAAACTGAACTTTGGAAAAACAAGAGAATGTAACTGGGACAAGGTAAACCACGATAAAACCCTACTGAAATATTCCAACTCTTGCATTTCACGAAAAAAATTCAAAATGAACTTTGAAAAATCAAGAGAATGTAACTTCGACAAGGTAAAGCACAACGAAACACTACTGAAGTATTTCAACTCTTGCATTGAACTTTGAAAAATCAAGACAATGTAAATGTTACAAGGTAAAGCAAAAAAAAAAACTATTGAAATATTCCAACTCTCACATTTCAACGAAAGAAATTCAAAATGAACTTTGAAAAATTAAGAGAATGTAACTGTGACATGGTAAATCACGACAACACACTACTGAAATATTCCAACTCTTGCATTTCACGAAAGAAATTCAAAATGAACTTTGAAAAATCAAGAGAATGTAAAAATCCAAAATGAACTTTGAAAAATAAAAAAAAGTTAAAAAAAAATTAATTAATGTAATTATGTAAATTAATTAATAATAACTTAATTTATGTAAATTAATTAAACGAATTAATTTAAAGACAGAATTTCACAATTTCATACAAAGGAAACGAATCACTACCATGAAAATATCACGCACTTGGAACAGAGATCAGCACGAATTTTCACGGTCGTTGAATCGGTCATTACACTGTCTGCTTGTATGACAGGACTGTCTTGTTGTAAGCATTGTAGCTATATGGGTACCTGTCTTGTCTCTATCATTATAGTTATATGGGTACCTGTCTTGTCTCTTAGATTGACACAGTAATTTCCTACCTGTCTTGTCTCTTAGATTGACGCAGTAATTTCCTACCTGTCTTGTCTCTTAGATTGACCCGGTAATTTCCTATTTACCTTAATTTACCGGTAATTTCCCCCGTACCTTAGATTGACACAGTAATTTCCTATTACCCCCGTACCTTAGATTGTACCAATACTACTTACCAGACTGGTTTTTGAGGCAACACCCATTTTTTAGGGCCAATCAGAGAGAGTGGAGGTTACTCCATATACGATAACTTGATTAGTAATTGGATTCGAATAAAAGGAGTGATTTTCATTGCAATTCATATTGGTAAGAGAATTGAATTCACGGGGAAATAGTTTATTTGAGACGATATTAGTAGAGAAAAATGAGTGGAGCATTTACAGTATTAGAGGTTGATGGTGGAGCCGGTAGCAAAGATATACGAGTACCACACGTGGCTTTGGAAATAACAGGAGGCTGTAGACTATGCCTTGAATGGGATGATATGTATGCTAGATACATGATTTTATTTAGCAAATTTAAAATGGAGGAGCAATTATGTTTTGCTGCGAAACTGAATATTGTGCATATAAATAAAGTTCAGGCTGCATTAGATGCACTAGTGAAATATATTGATGAAAACAAATTGAATCAGTGATTATTATTGTTGTAATTATGCTCAATGAAATTGTTTCTAAATCAACGATATTTTTCTTTCTATAGTAGACTAACGTATATTTTTAGAGTAGAAAAAAAATCTGGTTAGTTTGAAGTTGGTTGTGAGAGTGTTAGGACTCTAAAAAATGAATAGATTTGAGAAAGAGCGAATCATGGGGAATCTCATGTTTATGGAAAAACGTTTGATTCTAGATGATGATTTTCTAGAGCTGTTTATTCAAAGGAAGATATTTTCTCAGGGAATGCTTGTCGATATAATGAAAACTGTGTCTCCATCATTAGACTATTGCATGAAGCTTTTACGTTGTGGTCCAAATGCATTTACACAATTTATTGACATATTAATCACGACATGGCAAAATGATATTGTGGATATGCTGTTGTTGGTGTTGGGTAGCTCAGTTTTATTGTGGCAGTGAGAGTGTCAACACTTGAAAAAGTGTTCCATACATGTCCACTATGCATGTACGAACTGGGCAGCTGGTCATCATATGAGTATTGCACAATGATTGATGAGTATGATGAAAAGTGCAGATTATGCAACCCGTGTAAATTGCATAGAGGATATGCTGTACAAATTAAAGGTTGTAATTCCTATCTTGAAGAGGTGTGTGACTCTCATCCTAGAGGGCACCTATGCTCCAATTACCACTATTATGAATGTAATCAATGGGAGAACACATGTCCTGGAATGATTGGAAAGAATCCTAAGCGTGATTTTAGTTTACTGCTACGAGATTGGTATCGTCGTGGTTTTAGATTGTTCTGGGAGGAGGAGCCGGGTCAGCAATTCAACTGTTGGAACAACAAAAGAATTTGGTTTCTACGTCATTGTTGTGAAGACAATGGGTAGTATGATTATAAGCCCACTGATTTTTATTTGGCTGTGACGGAATGTGATTCGCCACTTGAGGACACTGTTTGTGACATTGCTTCAGATAAGCAAATTGAAACATGTGAATTCTATAAAATGAATGAGAATAGTATCATTGACTATACAAAGAGATATGACAAGAGTGAAGTTACACTCTACTGTAGAAAATGCGACCCTGACATTGCAGCACATCAGGATCAGTATACTGTGAATTCAGATAATCTACCCGCATTAGTTGTTCTCGACAAATACCTATACCTAGTAGAAGATAAAATGTAAAGAGTTGAAAAGTCGTTTTTATCATGTATATAAATTTTTCATTTGTTAATAAACAATTTCACATATATTTTTAGAACATTTTAATCTTAGGGCACTAAAATGAACAATAAACACACTTGTAAGTATATCTACCACTAGAAAGTGGTTCAATTGAGGTGAGTCCACGTAGGTGTCGAGAAACTGCTTATAAGTGTAGCCACGACATCTGAACATGAAAAAGAGTAGTGCATGAAAGCCACATGTCTTAGTCGTTAAATCCTGTACTCTTTGTTGATTTTGAATAATAGTTTTCCCACTGCTTTCAATAAAGTTGCTAATGTGTAGAATTTATACGATAGGCCAAGATGATCAAAAAATTCAATATTCTTCGCTGTTTGAAAGATGCATAGCCAATTACCTATCTTCAAGGTTAATGGACTGCTATTAACAATGATTAGGGTATTGTTACCACTTGGAACTTTTTCAGTGAAGTCTGATGGTATGCAATAGGACTTGTACTGGGACATTTATGGATCCATATTAAATACGTTGAATATTTGGTTTGTGTTCATGGTGCTAGGTCTAGTAGAACACTGCCGTCGGGTGTGATTTCCAAATAGGTTTCAAATTGACTCAATGACATTAGTATGATACTCTCATTCAAAGCATCGGCAAATGTGCACTCTAAACGTACATTCCCTGTTCGTACTATGCTCATATACTGGGTTCCCGACAAGTCCAAAACAATTACGCCATGATTTTTCGAAAAAATTGAATCGGTTATTCCATTTTCAAATAGTTGGGAGTCATGATCTAGGGATTGCATGGTCAACTCGTACAGAGTTCTATAGGATTTTTTGTCAAATGATAGAGTGTACAGTGGAATACCATTCACTTTGCACAAAAGGGTAGATAGACCGAAAAAATTAAAATCATGGGGGGATTCAGTCCAGGATCCAACGGCACTGCCACTCTTCACAAAGGTCAAAGCCAATTTTGATGGGATTTCTCCATTGATAAATGATGAATCGGTATAGCTACGAGAGCCGGTGGCAATGTGACGTTGATTGGTGATCGTATGGGGGACAAGAGGTTTAATGTTGTTGCCATTGGCTCTTAGCTTTTCCACTTCCAATGCAACAGAGCTCATAACCTGTTGTTTTCGGACATGGAGAATTGCCGATGTGATAATGACATTTGCATTGGGTGCTGCAGGAAGTGTTTTACTCAAAATGAAATTCGACGGGGCTAGTTGCAACATTATGTCAATCTTGAAATAGGGGGGTAACCATTGGGATATATTGAATATCTTATGATTTAATTTTCCAACTAAATGATACTCCTGGGTCACTGCAGTAGTCAACTCGCCGTCAGTATCAACACCTGATCGATATTCATAGCCCAATGACTATCTTCTCAACTTCTTATATGCCTTTGGTGTCATCATCATAAATTGTATGTAGCTTGCATAGTTGGATAAATTATTGCTAGTGCTCACCATGTTCCATTATTAAATACATTAGCTTGTTTGAACAGGTTGTGTAGAATACAGTTTTCTTAGGAGAGACCATCGGCAGCAGTTGGAGTTGTATTATCTGACTTTTTCTTCACCGCAACATTTAAATCAATAAATGTTGATGACAAATCAATAAAATAGTCTTCATTGGAAAATATTTGAAAGTGTATATTTTCCGAGAGGGGTTTCTGGGGATGAAATTGTTCCAAGTAGCCCATACTTGACCCTGACATCAACATTTTCAGCATTGAACAGATTCAATGAGGAACTGATTGATGGATGTGATTCCTTGTGGGGGATATAAGTCATCTTAAGAGAAGAAATCCTTCTTTGATCTAACAATCTTTTTCTGTTTCTTTTCCTTATTGGTCTTCCTTGTTTTATTCCTCAAAGTCCTTGTTGATGTCCTTCGCTTCCCGCCTGGGTAGAGACTGATGAGTGAATGACGTGCACGCATCCTTTTCAATCCCTTCCCATTTTGCTGAGATTTTAATTCCTCACCAATGGCTCTTGCTGAAGATGTAATATTTTCCTTAACACTCTCCTTAAAATTCTTACCCGACCCCCAGTCCTGTAGTGTTGAGGCAGCAAAATTTGATGCAGCAGGTACAAGATATTTTCTGGCAAGGGGTAGTGCAGAACTAAATAGCCTGGCAAACCAGCTACCAAGACCACAGCCAGACATTGCAGTACGCCCCTTGTAGTAGTCCAATCTGTTGCCTATTTGACGTGGACTCAAAGCACCAACATAGCAATCGATATAGGGGCAGACAAATAGAATTCTTCTATTGTTCATTTTAGGCGGTGCCGGTATCGCTGACAATGGGTCGAAAATGACATGTAATCACTGCTAAGCCTTTTGTTATTGCTAGAGGATCACCCAATTCACTTCTTAGTGTTAACTGACAGAGTTTCAAATACGGAGTGTTTACATGAACATACTGAAGATGCTTTATATTATAGTGATGAACATGTTCGTGAGTTGTTTTTCGTTCAAGAACATTTAAGAGGGGGATTTTCTAATAACCGACGCTCAATGTTTCCACAAAGGACATAAAGACATACATAAAAGAGTCTGAGGCACGACCATGTCGATAGTCAGCAAAATAACTTGATCCATCCCCCATATAATGCAAGAATTCCTACCATTGATCCTATTCTTAATCATATTCATTAATCATAGCCAAGAAAGTCTCTCAGATTATCATTGAGAATAATTATTTCAGTGTCAACAGGTGAGGTAATGTAAATCCTATCGTGTTTCAATGAATAATTAAAATGGAATGTACCATTCCTACGATATGAGATTTTTCTATTGATTGTACGACACAAATCTTTCATACCATCATATTCAATATATTATAATTTGACATGTGGATATTCGTTAGATTTAAGTGCTTCAACCCATTCATAGTCGACAAAGAGTGACCAATCGAATGGTATAACTTTTATTTCACACACACGATTCTTTCTCAGGATGTCATAGGTATTTTAGAGAATACTGTCAACAAGAGCCACTTCATACGTACCATCAAATTTGATGGCGGGGGAGAGTTTCGTCCAAAAATCACTTGTTTTATTCAAATCATTGCAGAGAGGATCAGAAACGTGGGATATAAATGATACATAGAGATTATTGAGCATTGTCAATATCTTGAACACCAATTAAAGAATCAAAATCTGAGTTGTATCCTAGCCACCAAACAAGTAACTGTTTCTTGCCCCTGCGAGTACGAGTCTTCAATATCTTTTTAATTTGATAGATTTCAATATTATTTTTAACTTTTTGTAGTTCATAGTCATAAAAGCCGCCAAGAATCTCTTCATCTTTGGTATCGCGCAAACAATAAGTTATGGGTTTAGTGTCTAGGATTTTTGCCACTTTAAAAAGTTCTGTGGACCACAGGTAATTACCCTTTTCAAAAACATTAGTTGTTCTATTAATTCAAACAGTATCACCAACATTGAATTTTCTTATTGACAATCGTTTCATTGGAATATTGTTTAAGAAAGGTGTCAATTGTATCCAGATCACACTGATGAACTTCCGTTGGGGTTGAGTTGGACAATGATCGATGAGATCGTTGATTATAAATCAACATGATTTTATCTAAATCATGAATAAAAGCAGATGTATTTTTCAATGTACAATATCTTGAAATTAAAAGTAGAATAGTTCTTATCAATTGTTAGGCCAATGCCGTCTTTATAGGACGATGAGTATGCATAGAGCAGTGTACTATACTTCACAAGTATTTTTGTAGAATCCGAATGAGAACATTCACTACCGTAATCTGATTGAATTTTTTTTATACGAATCTTGTCTGTAAATACTTTAAAGTTCCTCTACAATTCGAGTACCTATAATCGATTGCACGGAAATGGCTCACAATCGATAATCATATAAGCCGATTACCAGCATAATTAAATGGTACGGTGTATTGTGACGTATTTGAATCGCATTAAGATCTAGTACATCTGCTTGCTATATATGCAATGGGAAAAAGGCTTTAGTTTTTCGATATTGATTAGCACGAAGCCTGTCATTTGTGTGCAGTGTGTAACTTAATTCATTTTTTAGATAGTCTTTAACACTTTTAGTTTGAACACCAGTGACTTTGGAAAGAGGCCTGGGGGAACTTAAACTTCCTGCTTCACCAATATTTTCATAAACTTGTTTCAGAACTTCAACCATTTTGAACGTAAACACGTAGTGTAACGTCCGCTACCCTTTTGTATATTAGTGGTTGGCGATGGCGGTGATGGCGAAATTGACTTGATACGTCTTCGCTTTTGTCTAGCTAACAGTGGTGTGCTACTCCTCCTCATTGTCAAGTTTCCACTAGATGTGTTAATATTATCCACGATTGATTTAAAATCTTCTTCTTCCTCTTCTTCATGTTCATATTTTAATGATATTGACGATGGTGCACGTTCATTTAAATTTTTTAGAATTTTTCTATTGCTAATAAGACTTTTGGGGAAGTTTAATGTATTTAGAAAGTTGTATAGATGAGCGTCAAATGATAATAGTCCTTTACGATTTGTAAAGATATCATAGATTAAATCAAGTAGATTATAGCTCTTGCCCTGAATTATAATCCCCTTCCCATTGCTATCAACTTGAATATGATCTTGACTACTTTCCATGAGATAGGTTAGGAGTCGTTTACTTTGTTCACGATATGAGTGGGGCAATAGATTTCCAATTTTAAACAAAAATTAATACAATTCCTCCTTCTTTAATTGTGTTCCAGCAACAGCAGCAGCAGAATCCTGAGGAGACGATTCTTTTTTGTGATCAATACCACTGGTCTTCGTACGATAGGGCTTATGTTTGTCCACTCGGCGAAGTGCATCTTGAAGTAAAAGCAGTTTTTATCGTGCTCAATATTCTCGTTGTCAAGGAATTTACTCAAATTGTCCTCAAAGTGTTCCATGGGGGAGAGAGCTAGTTCTATTAGAGTTCATTTAAAGGTTTTGTTACTTCTCTAGAGAATAGTGTATAAATTTCCGAATATTATCTGCAGTACAATTGTGAAAAAGCTACTACCCCCCTGAAGAAGTCGTTTCCTTTTAAATTTTTCTCATTTGTTTTTACAGGCCCAGGCACGTGCAATAAAGCAATGTTGCTTCGCATATTGCTTAACTAGTTCTTACAGTTGAACATAGACCTCGGTTAAGCTTACACAAATTCCATATATGAGATTAATGAAATCATTGTCAACACCATGTTTGAGTATGGATTTCCCAAGCGGGGGCTTGGAAGGGCTTAGAACGAAAAATAAATGTCTATTTTCATGTAGTTTCGTCAGTGTCATGATAGCAACTAATAGCCTTTTTCACTGTTCATGGGGAGATATACTGTAATTTCATTGTCAAAAATATCTGTGACTACACGCAGATCCTCGGGTGTATTTTGATAAAGATCCACTAGGATACAGCCGTAGGGATTATTAGTTGCCTGATTGTACGCTGAGAGCAGAAATTTAGGGGTGCCGGGGTCTATTTTTTTATTGAGAGTTATTCGTGAGCTAGAATCACGAACAACTCTGTAGACGATATAGTAGGTGCAGTTCAATGCAAATGTTCGCATACATTTGCTCTGATGAAAGAGATTGTGTAGAACCAGAGTAAAGGAAATCTGTTCCTGATGAGAGCGAACAGTGAACAGTTGTAGTATTTCCTGGGACCATTGTTCATTAGATTCAGCCAGATCGTCAATAATCAGCCAAGAGTTTGGTTCAATAATGCTGAAAACATCAAGTCCCTATATTAATTGTATCTGCACCAATCCCGCTATGCCAATTGCTTTTATTTTATTGTATGACTCCTGCCAGTACTGTAACAATAGTAGATTTTTTCGGCTTTTCCACAAACATTTTATGGCAATTTTTAATTATTTTAGTTAAGATTGTTGTTTTTCCTGATATTGATGGCCCACACAGAAACGATCTGAATGGTGTTTTAAATTGATACATGTTCCATTCAACAGTTCACCTAAAACTAACTGTAGACTATAGTTGTCTAATGACTAAATAATTTCCCTACAAGTCCGTTCAAGAATAATGAGAAGAAGAACAAAATCAATAAGGAATCATATTTTTTTTATTATACATAAAAGTAATAGCACTTTATAAATACTACATTGAGCATGAAAAAAATTAAACGTGAAAAATATACTTTTTTTAAAATTTATTTATAATAAAAAATACAGCATTTATTTTACATGAGCACTGAAAAAAAAACACTTAAACTTAATATTTAATAAATACACTTTTTTTTAATTTATTTATACAAAAATACAACATTTATTAGAATATACACACACTTAAAAATAATATCACACTTTTATTTACAACATTTTAAATTTTAAATACCCCCCCCCCCGGGGGGTGGCCGCTGCAGCAGCCGAAGGATGAGGGTGGCAACTGCGGTGTCCGGGAAGCGCCGCGGGCCGGGAAGCACCGCGGGGCCCTCTGCGACGGGCCGGGAAGTGCCGTGGGGCCCGCTGCGGCGGGCCGGAGGGGGGCATTAAATAGTAGAATTTGTGATGAAATTGCTCTGCCTTGCACAAACACACACATTGAAAATTGTTTATGATAAAAAAAAGAGAAAAAATAACTTAAAAACACCCATCACCCAAAAAACCCTCCCACCCAATTTGTACTTTTAAAGAATTTAAGTTAAGTTTTTTCGACCAAGTTTCTTTCTGTAATCTAAGAATTTAAATTGTTCTGAAATTAAGCGGTGACCGTGTGATAGTACCTTCCCGTCGTCCTCAATTATACAGACTTTGTCCGATATGGCCGATATGGCGTTTTTCTCAACTCTAACTGTATGGTTTTAAATTGTAAAGAACGAATCGCCATGACTCTCGCTCTTGGGACTAAACTACGTTCCACACAGTTTCTATACACACTCATGTCGAAATTATTTTTTACAAAGTGTTTAGGTACCCCCTTGCAAACTTGCTTGATATTCTTGTTGTGCGTTTCCACACAGTATACCTTCGGCCCAGAAAACATACCACTGGATATCAGATCGCTACCCGTTTCAGTATTTTAACATTAACAATTGATTTGGGGCCTAGCGTTTTACTAGCTCTGGGTAGAGGGATTCATCCCAGTTGGTGTATTCCATTCGTGAGCTAATGTACTCGCCATTTTCCAAATCATTCAATATATTTTCAGTTTTAACTTTTAACAGGAGTGAATTAGTGTCCCCATAATACACTTGAACTTGTCTCTCAATCGGCCACTGTACCTTGCATACATTATAATAAAATGACAACATGAGTTTTTTAGATATTTCAGTTATTGCACTCCCGCCTGCAATATTTTTATTTAAAACAATGTTTTTCTTCTTGCGATGTAGGAGCACCTTATCAGAGTCTATGATTGTGAACGACGTGAAGTTTGGATCCGCAATGATTCGAGCACAATCTTTGGGATTGGTTACAATGTCACATCGACTTCTGTTTCGTACACTTTTGCATATTTTAGTGAAGGCTGAGTTAAAAATGAATTTATAGACTTCCTTTTCAACTTCTGTTTTTCCTTTTGAACACTTTCTGACAAAGGTATCAATAAACGTTTTTATGCAAGGCTTCTGATCAAGTTTGAGGGTTCTATAAATCTTTCTGACTTTGAAACTATTGGACACCATTCATTACGATAGCACAGGATGAACAATGATATTTTGTTTCGGGTTGAGGTCGGCAAATAGTTTTTGTTTTGAAGGTACCCAGTGCATAATCCCATCCTCTACTAAAGATAAATTGTAGGGGCTCAGAGAGTCCCTACCCACCGGTCTATTTATGCACGGAAAAACAAAGTCTTTTACCGAGTCATGGATTTCCATGGCTATTTCACTGTCAATTTCAAAGAACCATCCCTGTGCCCCATTCTCCCCAATGCTAGCAATGTAGGGGAAATTCGAAGCACATGGATTGTTAAGCAATTTATAATTGCCACACGGCAAACAGTAGTGAGACATTGCCGGTGGGTAAAGAGAATTCATATCCAAAAAAACTGCCTCTGACTTTTCATCGGTGTGTTGTCCGGTCGGATCAGTTTTCATGATACGATCCCCGTGAAAAACATACCCACCCCTCTTTGATATCGCTACAAAAAGATGCTGATCCACATCGGTAACCGCGCCGATTTCTTCTTTGCTGATTTTAAGTATCAAGTCCATCACCAGATGAGGAGTGAAAAAATAATAACCTAAATCAAATCTGAAGTCCCCATAGATTTTATCCGTATTCTTGCATACAGTGTCCAGAGGAGTAAGTAAGCCCCTGGCCAAGTATAGTTTATAATAATCCTAGCCATTTTTACATCTGCCCTTTACTCGAACCTTCTTAGCAAATTCGTAGTCGGTAGTGGTGTAATCACTCTCACTCTCAGTAAGAGAGTTGTAAAAAGCTTCAATGGGCGGTAATGACACCTCATCTAGCCTCGAGGCAGAGTTGTACTAACCATATGCGTATATTCTCTTGCACGTCAGAATATCCTAAAGTTCATCATCGGGGACTCGCTGTTTAAGGAGAGGCAAACAATCAAAGCTTTCGCTTATCTGTCCTGAATAAATTGTCTTTAATACTCGGAAAAGAAACTGAATGAGTCTAAGAAACGTGATTTATTCATGCACATGCTAACCATTTCAACTGTTTTAAAAAGGTATTCGCGCAGCACTAGATTCTCCGATGATTTGTGTCTGATATTACAAAAAAGAACCATCTATCGATGCGTGATCTACAACTCCCCTTGGCAATTCGGGCTCACGCCGGTAGAACAAACTTTAAGTCGTAATTGGAATTATGTATAAAAATAGGTACGAAATATTTCTGTCTAACGTTTAAATTGCACGACTGATGTGCTACCCTTCTAAAGTTACTCTGCAGCCCCCCCACCGATGTAATTTCCTGCCATAAATGATTATGGTCGATCACCTTACTCCTCCCCCCATTCCCAACACCATCATCAAATTCTTCCTTGCAAACCCAATTTATTTTACGATTTTTAATGGCAAATCTGGCATCTGGTGATAGGAGCATAGGATAGTTTGTGTAACGAAGGCGCGAAATTGCACCGTTTGTCGTTTTGATTAGACTGACCAATGCCGAGCGCATGCAGTTTTCGCCGCCCAACGACTCAACTACATCCAGTACTTGCATGTGATTATTGGAATCTCGTTGCGCATGAGCGTAAGAGACCCCTATGGCTTCATGTATTTTAACACGATTTGGATTTGACGAATCGTACACGTCTGTGAGTTGGGCCTCGCAGTCCAGAGCGATCTTATTGCTCTGTAGGAGCGTGTTTTGGAAATTTTTAAAACATAAGATCGCTCCTTCTCTGCTTACCGTCTCCACAGCCTGGTATCCATGACGTTTACAGTGTTTCATTTGATTCTTTAACTTTAAATCAGTCCAAAATCGGGACAGGCATGTTAGACAGTAATAACGTACATTCCGATTTTTACCCTCCCCCAAAACCCTACTAATATCGGTAATTGGATTAAAATGTCCAATTGAATCAGGCTCTGTGGTTGGTGTATATAGAAGCCGTACCCAATGTTCCACTGATTCAATTGAAGGAGCACTCACTGGAAATAATACGCCCTTCTTATCGGAACGGTGGCCCTCCTCAAATTCTCTTTCATACTGCAACGCCGTGACACCAATCTTTAAATGTGCATTAGCCCGTTCGAAAATATCTATTCCTTTTAATGTCACGGGAAATTGACCAATTAAACAATTAAAATCTACGATGGGGAACTTTGAACCCTCCCTACCATTAACTGCCAATTCATCCAACTTTTTCTTAGATGCATTTTCGCGCAGGGGTCTATATGCGGCAATTAAAAATGCATACTTGAAACACTGTAGCCTCATATCGAAACAGATTCACTGTATCCCCCTACATCCCTCTAAATCTGTATGATATTTTAAAACTATAGCCCTCTCCCCACCACCACCTCTTAATTTAAAATTATTTTTAATTCTACTAATATTAACGTTTAAACTCTCAATAAATAAGACCACCGACCCGCTACCCCCCTCGTAATAATTTCCCCATTTCGTTTGAATACTATTAACCCCATCTAGAAAAACCTCCTCATAATTTGATAAATGCGAGCGGATTGCCAACATCTCTGTGTGCAAGTATTTTGAATACAGCTCGCTCATATTTTTATTTTAAAAAAATATTTTTAGTGCTATTGATGCTTTTAAACTCACCCCCACCCTTCACACCCCCATCTGTTGTTCAAGAATGGCTCGAATCTTGATAACATATAAATGGGTAATGTCCAGGGGATCTGTTATTATATCCCCTGACACTAGAGAGTTAAAGGGGTCACCGAATTTGGCGCTGTAGACCTTTGTTCGGTGCAAGGCAGAGTTGGAAAGAAAAAAATCTGGAAGTGGGGATACTCGTGATGATGTTATACCATTATTAGTACTAGTACTAGCGGTATCATTTACCAGAATGGAGGAAGGTGGCATAGAATTGTCATTAGCACCACCTCCAGTCTGTTCAATTGCATTGGATGGAGGTGGCATGAAATCCTCTAGGCTAGTTAGTATATCTTCCAGGGTGTTTTGGGATAGCTGATCAAGCCAGCCTGTATTGTCCTGTGACGGAATTTCTTTATGAGGACCCGGTTTAAATGTACTACTACTACTAACATCACGTAAATGTTCTCTCATAAATCTATCTGTCCATTCCGGGTCCTCCACCATGTCAATGTCACAGGTTAGATCATCTAGGCTGGCCATGTCCCCAAAAGAATCATTTAAAAAACCTCTATGCCACTCCATATTATCAAGAGCTAGTGTAGCCTCATCCCCAAACTCCATTGGTGGTGCGATGATTGGTTCAGATCCACTAAAAATGGATGCTTCATGACCTGATGTTGATGGCGCTGCTAATTCATCAATCTATAGAAAAAGGGTTTATTTTCTATGTGAAATAACCATTATTTTTATAAAGCTCAAAAACTATGTTCATTTTTCACCCCACCCTCAAAACTTAATTTCCCCTCCTAGCATTATATTCACTAAATACTTGCCCCTTTCCCCAGAGTGTTCAGAAAGAAGCAATAGTGTATTTCTCCTGAAGGATTTCAAGTCAGATGTTTACCGAGGTATTAAATAATTAGCATTTTTTACACCTCCCTCAAAACTTAGTTTCCCCCTCCTAGCATTATTTTAACTAAATATTTGCCCCCATACTTCATATAGAGTAGCCAGAATAGAGCTTAGTCAATTCTAAATTTAATCATTTTTTTATGTTATTAATTAAACCGAAAAACAAAATTAAAATCTAAACAGCCCCCGATAAATATTCGCTAGTTTGGTGTGGCATAGCAATAAAGTAAATAAAAAAATATTTGTCAAGGAACTACAATTGATTCAGAAAGAAGCAAAAGTCTTTTTCTTATAAAGCATTTCTAATCATATGTGTACCGTATTGTTCAATTAGTACCTTTTTTTCACCCCCCTCAATTCTTATTACCCCCTCCTAGCAATATATTATCGATACATTTGCCCCCTTCGGACTTGTTCACTGTCTTGGGTATTTTACGATTTCTCAGAGGCCACTGGCCTAATTTGGCTTTTGTGTGTGCTCCATTGTTTTTGTGTGGGTTCCATTGTAACTGAATCCCCGTGAAACTGAACCCCAAGCAACTGAGCCCTCGTGTGTCTGAACCCTCGTGCAACTGAGCCCTCTTTAACTGAACCCTCATGCGACTCAACCCCCCGTGCAACTCCACCCTATTTAACTAAACCCCGTGTAACTGAACCATCGTGCAAGTTAACCTCCGTTCAAGTGAACCCTCTATGCAACTGAACTCCCGTATAATAGAACCCTCGTATAACCGAACCCCCATACAACTGAACCCTTGGTGCAACTGAACCCTCGGTGCAACTGAACCCCCTAAGCTATCTGATAAATGGAGCTTACCATAGAAGTTACAGCTAGCTGGCTACAAAGTGTTCGTGGGGCATAGTGAATCACGCTTTCTCTCCTCAAATTCATGTCAGTGCTGCCAGTCTCATGATTGAGCTTTGGTCGTTTTTGACTTGACGCCTGAATATCTGAGTCCTGGAAATAAAAATCAATTTTTAGTTATTCACTAGATATTTAAATACAATGTATGAAAAAAAAAATACAATTTCAATTATTAGCTACATTTGAAATTTATTCAGAATATTAATGGTGGTCACCCATTCCTCCAACTCCTCTTTTTTTTTCAATAATTACCCCTTAAGTAAATACACATGCATATATACAGTGATCTTTTCAACTATGTATGACACGGAAGAAAATTGCTATCTGTTGATTTAAAAATAGAAATTATTGGGAACTCTATTTCACCGAGATATCGCTGTGCATGTCCATCGACTTAGAGGGAAGTAAAAACTGTGACATCTAAGGCATTTCAAATCGAAAGTTTACTTGGTGTGTAATATGTAAAACTTCTACAAATACTTCAAACCTAAATGCAATCCGTTCCTCGCAGTATTTTTGAACCCCAATTATTAAGCTAAGTTAAGCTATGAATGTACATAGACACAAAAGTGCAGTTTTTGGACGCATCAGTCACACACCCTCCACCAACAATGCAACAAGTATGAGCCAAAAACACATAAAAAAAGGTATATAAGAAACATTTTTAAATAAGATACATGAAAAAAAAATACAATTTCAACTATTATTTTATTCAGAATATTAATAGGGGGTGCCCCTTCCCCCAACTCCTCCTCTTTTTTTTCTCTACAATAATTACCCCTTTTAGTAAATACACACGCGTACATACAATGATCGTCTCATTAAATTTGTTTAATTAAAAGCGCAGTGAAATGTAATCTCACGAGAAACAGCTTTCTAATCAAAACAGCTGGTATAAACATGTTTATCTCATCATAGTTCGCATGTTTACAGAAAGTTCATCTTTCTGTGTGAAACTCAAAATGATAGATAATTCTGTGTGAAACTCATAATGCTAGATAGGTCATAAAAAAGGTTATATTTGTCGACGAATAAAGTATATTTACTTACAAATTTAATTCTTTGATTGTCCATTAGAACGAGCGAATTGATTCTCATAGGTTTATTAGAACTTCTACTAATCAACTGACACAGAATGAACAATTCGTTTAATATATATAGCAAAAAAAAGCATGATTATAGCCAACTGTAAACCGGTATTTCTAGAATGAGACCATTTTTTGATTACGCAATTTGACAGTTTCTAGTTTTCGGTAAAAAAAAAAATGTTATGATGAAAGTGCCTCAAGACCAGTCTGCTTACGTTATATAATCTCAATTATACTCTCAAAAAGTGTTAGATCACTTTATAGGTATATAATATAAAAGGATTGGTCGCTTTTTGCAATGTAATCGTCAAACCACACTGTATATTCTTGTGTAATTCCATGTAAACTTGAAACCTTTATATAGATTACTACTAACAAAAACTTCGGGTTCAACTACCTCACCAGAGCCCGGGGGAACTAAGGATTGTAAGTTGTGCCTTGGGGGCATATAAGACTTTAATGGAAGAGATGGTAGTATAAACTTCGGAGGGGACTCAAATGACAAGAAGTTCAAATTTCTGGTTCCCTTTTTAACAGTCAAAAATTATCCAATGCCGACTAGCCCCCCCCCCCCCCACCCTCTTTTCACCAAATGCGTCCAATTGAATTTTTTATATATCAATTTTGTTAAAAACTCCAGGGATGACAAAGACACCCAGAACCCGGGGGTAAGTATTGCAAATTATGCGCCCGGGGCATATAAGATTTTTATGGAAGGGATGGTAGTGTAAAATTCGAAGGGGGGCTCATTCGATTGTAAATTAGAATTTCTATTGTCCTTTTTAAGAGTCAAAATTGATCAGAGAATAACTGCCCCCCCCCTTCCAAGGCCCTTTTCCCCAAATGCACCCGATGAAAATTTGGCACGGCCATTTTATTCAAAATAATTTAAAGATAAAATAACCAAAACTCTGGAATGGATACAACCCTCCAGAGTCCAGGGGCAAGTTTTGTCAGTTATACACCGGGAGCATATGAGGCTGTGGCTCATTTGAGCCACAACCATCAAAAGTGGCTCATTTGATTGGAAATTGAAATTTCTTGTTACTTTTTAAGAGTTAAAAGTGTAAGGAGGGCATTTACCACTCCCCCCTCACACACACCCTCTTTTCCTAAGCACATTCAATCCACTTTTCTAGATAGCCATCTTGTTTGAAATAGTCCAACGATTAGATAACAAAACCTTTGGGGTCAACATACTCCAACAGAGCCCAGAGGAAGGGTCGTAACTTATGTCCTGGGGTATATAAAGTTTTTTATAAAAAAGTTAAACTTCGGAAGGGGACTCAAATGCCTAGAAATTTAAAGTTCTAGTTTCCTTTTTGAGAATCAAAAGTAATCTGATGGCAATTAGCCCGCCCCCTCCCCAACCGTCTTTTTCCCAAATGTGTCCGATGGAATTCTTGAGATTTTCGTCTTGTCCAAAATAGACCAAAGATCATATAATAGAAACTCCAGGGTTTACGAAACCCCCCAGAACCCAGGCGAAAGTATTGTAAATTATGCCCCGGGGGCATAAAAGGTTCTTATGAGAGTAATGATCGTATAAACTTTAGAGGGGGCTTATTCTATTGTAAATTGAAAGTTCTAGTTCCCTTTTTAAGAGTCAAAAGGGACCGGATGGCAACTAGGGCCCCTTCTCTCTCTACCCCAAATCCATCTAATCGAATTTTTTAGATATAAATTTTGTTAAAATATGTCAAAAGATCAGACAACAAAAACTCCATGCGAGGGTTTTGAAAATAGTTCAAAGAATAGATAAGTCTAATCCCAACCCCCACTCAAAAAACTTGGTAACGACATTTAATTCAAAAAATATTGGCAACTCAGCCCCTGGCCATCCATGGCTTGACCCCCCCCCCACCAAAAAAAACAACTTATTAGCAATATTTTATTCCAAAACTTGTGATCGATAAAGATACCAACAACAGTGAAAATGAAATGGAATTTGAAACGTTTCGACTGATAAAAGTACAGAAAAAAAAATTGTAAAACAGTTTGGTAAATAAAAGTACGAAGAACCGTGAAAAAAATGGGAATTTAAATAGGGTTGATTAGTAGAGGTACCAAGAACCGTTAAAATAAAAATGGGATCTGAAACGGTCTGATCAGTAAAAGTAGCAAGAACAGTCAAAATTAAATAAGGTTTGAACAGGGTTGCCGGTAAAGATACTAAAAACAGTGAAATTAAAATAGGGTTTGAATCGGTTTGATCAGTAAAAGCACCAAGAAGATTGAAAATGAAAGGGATTTTTATCGAGTAAAAGTAGCAGGAATAGTGAAATTAAAATGGGATCTGAAACGCTCAGACTGATCGAGGTACCAAGAACAGTGAAAATGAAATGGGGTTTGAACCAGTTTGATCAGTAAAGATACGAAGAACCGTGAAAATGAAATAGGAATTTGAATAAGCTTGATGGGTAAAGATACCAAGAACAGGAAAAATGAAATAGGATTTGAAACGGTTTGATAAGTAAAAGTAGCAGCAACAGTAAAAAATAAATGAGATTTGAACAAGCTTGATTGGTAAAGATACCAAAACAGCGAAAATAAATTCGAGTTTGAATTGGTTCGATCAGTAAAAGTACCAAGAAGAGTGAAAATGAAATGAATTTTATTCGATTTGATCGTTAAAATTACCAAGAACCATGAACATGATAGGGGATTTAATCGTTTTGACGAGTAAAAACGGCAAGGGATTTTAATAGTTTTCATGAGCAACAGGAGCAAAAACAGCGAAAATTAAATGGAATCAGAAACATTTTGGCTGATAAAGTACCAAGAAGAGAAAAAACGAAATGAGGTCTTAAACGGTTTGATCAGTAAAAGTACAAAGAACCATGAAAATGAAATGGCAATTTTAAGTTTGATCGGTAAAAATACCAAGAACAGCGAAAATAGAATTGTATAATTGTATGTTTCTACCATTCTGTGAGCAATTATGAAATCAATATTCTGACTGAAGTGAAGCCTTGCTCATATGCATACGTTGTTGTACACCTGAAATGGAAATCACAATAAAACTATAACTTTTTTATTTGTGTTTGTTGTTATTATGTGCCTGAATCTCATCGCACAGTAGATAAATAGTTCAATTGTACTCCATAGGCAACGCTCCTAAGGGATTTGATAATACTACGAAGTTTGAATACGCTCCTGGATTGACAGCTCTCCAGCCAAATTAATCACCTCATAAAGAAATTCAAACCTAGTGCTTTAATGCATTTTTTATTTTTTTCCGCAGGAAGTGGCGCGGTCAACCATTTATCTTACTCCCAATTACAAGTAATGTAATCTTTAGCGGCACAAATTTAAAATAGTAACAGCATAATAGTACTTAACGGCACAAGTGGCGTGATACTTAATGGTACAAGTGGTGAGGTCCTTTCCATCTCCCATTGCAGTTGGCGCAGTCATAAGCGGCACAGGGCCAACAACCATTGAAATACACGAACCATTAAAATTCCAACGGCAGAACCGGCGGTATCTGAAGCTAATTAAGCAAATTCCCCTGGCAGAACTAAGCAAATTTCCACGGCAGAACTGGCGCGGTCAGTCTTTATTGCCACAAGTGTAAAACTTATTGCACCTAGTTTGCCACAATAGACCTCATTGCTACAAGTGGCGCGGTTGGAAAACTTGGAGGAAAACATGCGAACTAGTTATGCTACAAACTACTTAATTTAAATTTAAATCATTGGATAGATACAGATTTATAAGAAAAAGTGTTAAGGCCTATAACCGCTAAGCTATTATAGGAAACCTTTTTAGAATATCTCATAGGAGATAGCAACCTCCCCCAAATAGGTTAAGTGAGAAAAATTATGGCAACCCTTTGTTCGGGAGAACAAAATTTTAGCGCCAATGGTGCACGAGGTTATAGGCAGTGAAGATTGCAAACACCAGTACCTCACAATGTGTACCAACAGAATTTGTATAACCCTCCCGCCAATAGACAAAATAATTATCGATTCGATAACCCGAATACTCGTCAAAACCAATATGGTGCAAGGATGGTATATAGAAATCTCGAAAATTTGCTGACGGGAAATGCAAATTTTTCAAGCCAAAGGCATTTGCAGTCGACGCCAGCACCCGGCACTGGCGCAAGAAGTCCAAACTACCGTAATGATACTTGGCAAAATCACAACTAATGTAAATCATTTGGCTAGAGATTCCATGGGCATATTTGAATCTTTATTGCAGACAACGAAGTATGAAGTAAATCCACAAGGCAACGTTTCAATCCACTCATAATAATAAATTTGACCCAGAAGGTGCATAGAATTTTTTATGTGTCCAACAAAATAATAGTACCGTCCTTTTGTGTTAGTAATAATAAATTACCTATTTTTAATGATTTTAGTGTACTGAATGCTTACTTTAAGGACCTAATTGACTCTGGTGCCACGTTTAATATCATAAGCTCTTGCTTATTTAATATGTTACCCCCACATATTAGATGACAGAAGAATTTTGATAATCCCAACTTAACTAGCGTAACAGGGCGTAAATTGGATGCAAAAGGTTCAATCCGCCTATACGTAAAAAGGGATAATAGAATTTTTCCGACAAACTTTATAATATGCAACAATTTTCCGTATCAAGCCATCATCGGAAAAATTTTTTAAGGTCTAATAGAGTATTATTAGACGTAGTGAACGAAAGGCTTGTGTACCCGGCAAATACCCCTTCCCCTACCTAAAGAAATTGTAACAGAGGTTACGAAGAGAATGTAACAGTAAATAAAATTTCTGGCGGTATAACGTCGCAATATTTTGAACATCATGTCTCGCTACAAAGAGGACATGGCATAATCAGAAACTTGTTTACTTATTCTGGGAGACACTGCAGAAATGACGTAAATTTAAATAATAAGTGGAATGAATCTGCAAAAATAAAAATAGGAGATATGTGACGATATAGGTCGAAGGAAATCAAGGAAATAGTGGAATTCTGGAAAAAAGTAGGGAACCCTACTGCTGTTCAGGTGCAGCCAATGTCATTGGCAGATAGCGCCAGCCTAAATTTAATAGACAATTAAAATAAAGAAAAATATTATGTATTCGCAATACGGAAAACAAAAGAACCTCCCAAAACGATGCAAAGAATTTAAATATCACAGATGATTGAACCAGTGGATAGCAAATCCGAAATATGGCTCGCGATCCCGTCGAATCAAATTTCTGAAAATCTGTTATGCGAAGAAAAGATTATATCTTACGACAAAGGAGAAGGTTTTATTTGGGTAACTAATAATCACGAAAATGATACAATTACCGTAAAAAAGAAAACATGTCTAGTTCAAATTCAACTTATCTTAGAAAATAATTTAAATAGACGGGAAAATTCCAAAAGAAACCTAGTTAAAGGCATTAAAACCTCAATTAACAAATACCCTCTAACTATATCGCAGTTTTTAAACAAATTTAATATGGATCATATTACGGACTTAGAACTTAAGAAAAAATTATGCGAATTATTATGGAATTTCAAAGATGTGTTTTCCGCAATTCCGCATATGAAGATGACATCGGACTGATACCGTTTTATGAACATTCAATTCTAACCACCGGTAATCCTGTCGCGAAACAGCCATATCGTGGACCGCATAAGCACAAAGAGTGGTTAAAAAATAAAATTCATGAACTAGAAGAAAATGAGATTGTACGCCCCAGTATAAGTCCGTATTCTGCACCAGTGATCTTGGTCCCAAAAAAGAATGGTGACTTGAGGCTTTTAGTAGATTATAGAGCCCTTAACAAACAAGTAGTTAGTGATAAATTTCCTTTACCGAGAATAGACAAAATCCTTGGGTCTATCTCAAGCAAAAACAAAATTTTCACTTCTCTGGAACTGACCCAATGTTTCTACAAGGATAAAGTTGCCGAAAAAGATGTCCACAAAACCGCTTTTTAAACAGCCGAGAGTTTCTTATTCGAATACTTAAGAGTACCCTTTGGAATCAAGACGAATTCCCAGACGCTATTTAAACCATTATTATGTTTATTCAAAAAATTAAATTATATTACGCACTTCTTTGATGATTTCATATAAGTAGGAGAAAACGCTGAACAACACTTAGCAACACTAGCTAAAGTGTTCGAGAAATTCAGAGAGGGCAATCTAAAATGCAAGCCAGAAAAAGTAAATCTATTTCAACCTAAAATTAAAGTTTTAGGAGTAGTGGTGACGCAGGGAGAGATATCCCCAGACCCAGACAAAATAAAATGTGTTGAAAACCTCAAGCCCCCTAGAACTATGAAAGAATTAAGAGGAATTATATATCTTACTGGTTACTTTAGAAAATTCGTGTGCAATTACGCCCAAATTGCGAAACCCCTCAAGTAGTTAACTAAAGGAAAGACCCAGAAGTTACCTGGTCCCAGGAAGCTCAAACTTTCCTAGACCGTCTCAAAAAGGCACTCACTTCGGAACCAATATTATCATTGCCTTATTTCCAGAATGGACAATTTGTAATTACAACTGATGCAAGTTGGAAGGGCATTGGTGCTATTCTTTTACAAATGATCCTGATAGATAACCCTAATTAAATAGAGGAAACACCTCAACAAAAAATAATTGATAAAATTATATAGTATTAGAGCAGAACTTTTTAAAAAGTTAAAAGTAACTATTCTACCATGATTTTAGAATTAATATATATAATCCACCACTTGGACAAATTAGACACTATTTAATTAGTAGAAAATTTAAGCTTCGTTCAGACCACAAAAGCCTGCAATACTTGCACACTTTTAAAAACCCCACGGGAATTCTAGCTAGATGGATTATGAAAATCTAAGATCTAGATTATGAATTTAAATATTTAAAAGGTAAACAAAATGCAGCCTGTGACTTCTTGAGTAGATTCCCAGAAAATATGCCATCGGAAGCCGAGGAAAACGAAATTAACGCTATCAATACTAAGAGTAAACGTAAATGTAAGGAAAACAAAGTCAAAAACACAGTAAAAGAAAATAAGGATAACTATTGTCTCTTGTCCTTAGAAAATATAAAAAGAAATAAAAAAAGGATGAAATGTGCTTAGCACTTATTAATTATTTTGTGAATGATGATGCGTTACCAGATAAATTCAAAACTCTTAGAAAAGAAATAGATAATTTTTACTATGATCTTGATGAAGAAATATTATGCAGAATTGTGACTGCTGAGGTAAATAGAAACCAAACTTCAATAATACCTGTATTACCCCAAAACTTAATAATACTTGCCTTTGAATATTTTCACTCAGATATTGGTGGACATTTAGAAATAATGAAAACCTTCCATAAATTAAAACAATATTTTTATGTGCCGTCGGCATTAACAAAACATAAAGAATTTGTAAGTACGTGCGAAGCGTGTAACTTAAGAAACAATCCCCAAGCCTATCCTAACCCCCCAATGGGAAGAGTCTCGGCAGCGAGGTTCCCCTTCGATATTGTCTCATTTGATTTATATGGAACCAGTGGAGGCTTACCTGTTTCCAACAGGGGCCACACTTGTATTCTTTCAGTTATAGATCACTTTTCTGGTTTTAATTTTGCTAAAGCATTACAAAATCAAGCTGCGTACGCCACGAGTTAGGCGTTAGCGAAATTATTTTTAAAGTTTGGCATTCCAAACAAGGTTATAAGTGATAACGGAAGCAATTTTATTTCAAAAGTAACAAAAGACATAATGAGTTTTCTTAACATAGAGAAATTGGTGACATCCCCATATCACCCACAAGCTAATGGTAAAATATAAAATAGGCATAAAATATTTTCTATTGTATTAAGAATCTATAGAAAAACAACAGGAACGACTGGGATCAATTCTTACTTTATTTAATCAATACTCATAATCAGTACTGCTTATTCAGAAACAACCAAAGAAAACCCTTTTTATTTATTATTTGGTCACGACTTCAGAATATCGTATTATAATATTGTTGAATCCCGACAATACTATAATAACTTGGAGGATTACAAACAAGAATTCCTAAATAGGATGAGGAAACATATAAAATAGTAAAACGAGAGTTGGAAAAATGTAAAATAGGTGAAGATCTAAGAAGCCTACCTAGAGCCAAAGGGAATATAGATTTTAAAATAGGAGATTGTGTCTACCTAAGAAATCAGGCAAAGGCGGAAGGCAAGAAACTTTCCAATAAACACTCTAGACCGTATATAATTGTCAAAAAGTACTATAACGATTTTACTTTTAAAATGGTGAAGCCAGATAATGGAAAAACCTATAAGGCACATGTTTGACGAATAAAAAGAGCCAAATTCCCGGAAATTTGGGTATCGCGTCCCTATTCTACTGATTTATCAGATACGGAACACGAATCCCCTAAATCGAGGTTAACCGAGCTAAAACCATTAAATTTCAAGGAAGATTATTTTGAAAATGATAGGGATGAGGAAAACTTTAAGAATTTTTAGCTTTGAAAAATCTAGTTTTTCCCACAAAAAAATCCCTAATTCAAGTGAGAATAAAAATGCGAAAAATCCCAAAAATTTTATCGTCAGAGAGGGCAGGAGCACTAGATTATACGATATCTCCAAAAATCCAATTTTTTCCGGATAGAATTTTGAACCCTTGTCCCCCCAAAAGATTTCCTTACGATAGAGTTTCCCCAGCAACCCCAATAGAGAGACCCCTGTCGCTATAGGAGGAATTTAACAAATCTGTAGAAACTCCGGGAATTACTGTAAAGAAAACTCCTCCCATACATTCAATTAAAACAAATCTGCTAGAAGCTATGGATTTAATAAATTTCCCCATAAAAAATAGGCAAGGTATGCATTGCCTTGGAATCAAACTCCCAAGGACACCCAGGAAGTACAATATCATGATATAACCGTGTCCATGGTCAAGCCTAAACAATGGACTTCGTGGAGGGAAACACTAGTGCAAAAAATGCCTCATCCCCTGAAGATATAGAAATTAAACAGTGAAGGAATCCTGCAAAAAATTTTGATTCCTTGCCGAGCTCTTAAGGGTCTTTCAAGTCTCTCGAGTTGAGAACTCAAGGCGAGGAATCGGAGAATAAACCTTCTGCTTCCAGAGGAGACGAAATTTACGAAGGAAGGGTAGACGATACCTCGAAAACGAAAAGTGCCAATCCTAAAAGTTCTAATGCTGAATCATCGGAAACCAGTTCCGAAGAGTCTGACGGCGAATCAGACCATATGGTAGTTAAAGAAACATGAAAGTCAAAACCGACTTCAGCGGCCGTGAATGCAAAAGAAACAAAATTAAAAGGTCAAGAATTTTTGAAAAAACAATACAAAAAGTTTGATCTTATATCCCTAGCAAAACCGAAAAATAAAAAACCGCAACAACTCTAAGAAAAAGTAACGACACAGTCAGGTAGAATGGTTAAGAAACCTGATAGATGGAATTACCCTTAGTCAGTACAGGATTAAGAGATTTTTGATAGTTTGGGGTCATAAGGGAACAATAATTTAAAACTCTTTGTCTAGAAATAAAAATTATATAGCTATAAAAATACTAAAGAAAATTTTGTCCAATATATTTCAGTATATGTGTAGTATATCAAAAATGAATTCTTGTGCAGAAGGCACACGGCAAATAGTTTTACAAAAAACAATATTGCTGAAAACAAAAAACTATTAGTATAAATATACGCAATTATGAACTGACATGACGACAGGATCAAAGCCTATCCGTAAGGCGATAATTGATACTGAATTTATTACAATAACGAACGCGAAGGAAAACATTATATATTCGTCAACCACCAACATAGTATATTAAAGAATATTTTTTATTCTCGAATCATAGTAAAGATTAAAGAATATTATATATTCGGCAGCCCCAGCACCAACATCGCTGGTTGACGAACAAGGAAATCAGATATATGCGAAAGAATGGGATTTAACCAACAATCTTAAAGGGTATGCAACCCACACTTATAGGTATGGATTAGCATTCTCGAATACCCCCAAATATCGTCCAGCAAGAGGGGAATTCAAAACAAAATATAGAAGAAGAAGCACGAAACAACTTGGTTGTTTACTTTTGTTAATAAGATGTCTACAAAAGAACCTCAATATCAAATATTTCTACTCTAAAGGACCCACTCAAACAGACCTTTTACTCCTTGATAAATCCAGAGCCCCCAAAATTTGCTATAATTTAGATAAAATCCCCAATGTGTCAAATATGAAGGCATACATCATCCTTTATCAGAAATTCAATATTATAAACAATTTTTATTTGACCCTGAATCTGAGGAATACAAATCCCTGTGTAGTAAATTATTTCTAAAACGAATATAAACACACCAAGGAAAAAGAAACGCCTATAAAAATAATAGTAAGAAAATTAAAAGAAGATTCTAAACTCTAAACCTAACAAAAAAAAAACATCATAACCTCTGTTTTCGAATTTTTTTCTTCGCAAAAAATAATAATAATAGTGAATCAAGTGAATATAAATCCTCAATGTGTCAAATATTAAGGCATACATCATCCTTTATCAGAAATTTAATATTATAAACAATTTTTATTCGACCCTGAATCTGAGGAATACAAATACCTGGGTAGTAAATAATTTCTAAAACGAATATAAACCCACTAAAGAAAAAAAGATGCCTATAAAAATAATAGTAAGAAGATTAAAAGAAGATTCTAAACTCTAAACCTAACAAAAAAAAACCATCATAACCTCTGTTTTCGAAATTTTCTCTTCGCAAAAAATAATAATAATAGTGAATCAAGTGATTCAGTATTAATGAAACAGCGTATACTCTACGCATATTTAAACCATACATTTCCCTCAGTGCTTAGAGGAGTAATAATCGTAAGAGATTGATAACTATCTAACATCTCGATAACTACCTATTAGTTATCAATAATAGGAATATTTAACTATGGAATATATCAATCTCATATATATATATAAATTATTTTGTCTTAGTGCAGATTCTAATAATTCTAGTTGTAATAACGGAAATTATCTATTAAAAGATATGTATTGACAATAGGTTAACAGCGTATTTATATGTTGCTTGCTTACTTATTTATGTTTGCTTATTCGAAAAATATAATGTAAATTAAGTCGTATAGTAATTATTAACTAAGCCTTTAAGGTATATCATAACCAAAGTAAAGATAAGACTTCCGTAACCATTCCAATCCCAAGATATAATACATAAACAGAAATTCTATTTCGCTTATACAATTTAGTTTTGTTCGAGCAATGCCATAAAGCAATTCAAAAATTGAATTGCTATAAATTAATACAATCAAATAGCCTAAGTTAAAAGTTAAAACGCCCAAACTATTTTGAAAAAAAAACGAATTCCGCAAAGATGGCTAAAATTAAGGATAAATTAATTCTAGAAACAAACAAAAAGATGAGGCTTAAGAATATCATCATAATCCTCGTTGTTCACGCAGCCAACCAAGATATCGTAAAGCATGGAGTAATATACAATCATGAAAATTCATTGCTAGCTGGCCATCATGCATGGAAAATTTTTATGAATTTGGACCTCAAACCCTTCGAAACCTTGTTTGAACAAGTAACAAGACTAGAGAAAAATACAAATGAACTCAAAGAATCGATATTTCAATTCCTAAGATCGGATAAAGGATTACAGACTAGTAAAATAATGCACAATAAAGATAATAAAGAGTTCCCAATTCCAGTTATCCCCAAACAAAAATAAAAATTCGTAATAGATGACTTTAATAAGAAATTGGTAGAAATTGATATGACACTCGGAATGAACCCCAAGAAAGAATGAAGGAAAAGATCAACAAATACTATTGAATACTTGTTGAGAGACCTTACTGCAACGAAATCCATTGAAACCCCTACATGATCGACTTAAAAAGAATGAAAACATTATGATGGAAATTACGCAATGATAAACTAACTACCAGGCCTATGGAGCTTTCTAAAAGAATTATGGCAAAGTCATACTGAGAACAACGTCACGGAACGAACATTATCCAAACTAAGGAAGGAAAGTAGTAAGAAACAAAATAAGAATCTCAAGGAGTTAAACATACCAATAAACAATTTCTCAAGTAACCAATAAGACCATGAATATGCAAATCCAACAAAAGTAAATGAAAAAGATACAACAACAACCACACCAAGGTATAAGAACCGAAACAAAGAGACACAATCTTCAATATTGGAAACCGTGGCACACACAGTGCCAGAATTCATCGCACTTAGCAAAGAATCATCTGAAAATTTGACTATATTTACTTTTCTAAAACCCACGACATTTACAAAATCAACTTGGTCAACAGGGTCCAAGTTTACACACACACATCCTATTGGCAAATTCCTTATAAACGCAAGGACAAGAATCCCGGTAAGACATACCGAAATACAAACGATAAAAGTACAAGGGCTTAAGCAAGAAGAAAAGAAAAATAATTATAAAGAAGAGGAAGAAGATAATTACGTGCATAAGAAATATTGGACAATAGACGGTAAACGTACTTGTGCTAGACTAGCCATGGCCGACGAGCCGACAAAAGAAAGTGTCGAACAATTACCTAATCTAAATGAGAAAAACGCCCAAAAAGTGTCAACTCATCAAGCTTTCTTAATATTATACAGACAGAGACTACAAGCCTTATTTGAACTATTTAATATGGAAATACAAAAATTAAAACAAAGTACCACGAAGATTTTTGAAGTATTCTTTCGAAGAAATAAATACCGTAGGTCTACAGGCCTAACTCCCATCATCGGAGAACTCGCCTCCCGCCTTTTTGGTTTGACAACGGAGGAAGACTTAAACAGCCTGAGGGAAAATGTAAAAAAGTCGAATAATGCCATGAACGTAACATTACGTGTTCAGAAAATATAAGCCAGTATAGCAGATTACCAGAGAGATAAAGTTGAAATGATATCTAAGAAAATCTCAAAAACAGTAAACGTAATGAATTATTTAAGGAACGAAGTGGATCGCGTGGTGACAGACACGAGCCTTACCATGGTATCACTCGATACAATTACCATGTCACTACTAAATCTAGTGACAGATGTTAGTAGGTTTGAATTCGCATTATTTGCCCTCACGGGAGCAACTTTGTCATACGATTTAGTAGATCCTTATGACCAACGAGGTATGTTAGACGAAATAATAAAACACCTAACGTTTGTTTTATACTTACCCATAGATCCAGAAGTATCAAATTTATTTCTCTACTATTCCTAATTAAAAGTTCACATTACGAAAATTCATGAACAGTTATTCGCAGTAGTAACAATTCCATTGATAAACCAGCAATCGATTTACGACTTGTACAAAATTTCGACCTTCCCCGCGAATATAAAGAAGACAAATTTATTTATGACAATCATACCTGAAGCAGAGTATTTACCTGTTGACCAAGACAGCACAAAATACTCCTTAGCCGATCCACAAGACTTAAAAGAGTGCGTATGATTCAAAAATCTAGTAAGTTGGCTTACGTTACCTATTTATAACGTCAAATCTGGATTTTGGATGTTATATATATTTTTAAAAGACACACAACAGGAAGAAATACCTAATTCGTGCGAAGCTTTGATAGGAAGTACTAAGCGATAAATATTCATACACCTTAGGAATGATGTTTGTTTATTTTCTGTTTCAAAATAAACTGTTGGAACTTTGTTTTGTTATAATTATACAAACAGAATCGACCCAAGTTACAGGACCGAATTACTATTACAAGATGTGGGTACGATAAAAATAAAACAAGGATGTCGACTCGTAACTAAACAGACGACTGTTCAAACGCCGTTAATAACAACAAGAAAAAATATAATAAGTCCTAAAATAATCAATTTTAAGGCAATCAACCTGTCGTACACTATTCCCAATATAGAAAGCGAGGAAATGAAAACCTCAATATGGTCCAAAATGAAAAAGAATGAAGGAACATTACCGCTTACAAAAATAAGAGAAGCATTAGACTCCCAGATTCCCCTATTTACAAATGAAGACCAGAGATTAACGCTCGTGGATAATACATACGGATTATTCTCAACCAATTTTTGGTGGAACATGCTACTGACCGTATGTCTCGTATTCGCGATTTCTTTGACTATGAGAACCTTACTGACTTTTAATTATGGAAGAATTTTGAGACTAAGAAGGCAAAACCCAAAGGAAGAACTTGGGGAAACGACTGAAATGCAGAAGTTAAACCCGGAACCACACGAAAACGGCTAAGCCAAGAAAAAGGGAAGACATTAGAAAACGAGTGGGTATAGAGGTCTTCACTCGTCCTTGCTATGTCTAGTTCCCTCATTGTAAGTGTCGTTTACGTAAAGCCGTGCGGTTACGACGTTGCAACATGCGTTTCTTAAACAGCACGGACGTGCATGAACAATGAAGGCTTGAAATATGTTGTAAACTGAGACCTCAAACTTAATGATGTAGCGTAACTTATGTTTAAATGATTATTTGAAATCTAATGTAGAATTAAATAAGTGTTGAAATAAAGTGTGGAAATTAAAATAAAGTGTGTGTAATAGCGTAGACTAAGGAGCATAATAAGAGACCTTACTTAAAGTTAAAGGAACTAATCTCTTATATCGTCGTTATTCTATGACAAATTAGAAGAAATTCCTCGGTTTTAGGTTTCCCAATGGAAATTTTATTTGAAACCAACATGATAATAATGTCGTTTTGTTAAAATCAATACATGCGTTATAATATTAACGTATTTGTTTAACATAGTCTTGTAGCGAAAATCTCGCCATAAATGTACTCAACCGTATTACCTATTATGTATTATGACTAATCATTTTAAAGAACGTGTGATTCTGCCTCGTTATTTTTATTACCGGAATTGGAATGACCTATCGGAAATCATTCATTAGAATACGTTCTACAGTGCAGATACAAGCTAGAAAAATCTATTTTCATCATCCCTCAACCAACAAAGAATACTCACCATAAATTACAGGCAACAAAGCTAGGACGAAAATTACGGTTACCTTTTTGATCGTTGTTCCTCGATCACAAACCATATTATTTATCAGGTAACACTATCTAATAAATCTCAATATCCAGTGCATTATCGAACTATATAAACACATCATTCCTGAGAGCCCCATCGAACAGCACAAGATATAAGTACATAAATATCACCCTTGATAATCCTTATGGACCCATGCACCATATAACTGTATAGTTATGATATTTGATGAACCCAAATTATTTACGTGTCGCAGATTCACGCGTTAAATCCCTTTCCACCTTTTCTTGGGAACCATCCTATCACCTCTATCAAATGTGAAAAGTTCCTATCTCTGTTATCCCATAAATACTAAGAAACAACACCAAAAAAGTGAATCATGTAACCAGCAACTTAATAAAAAAAGCGAAAGCGACCCCTGTGGTTAACATTCCGATGACAATATGTTCATCCCACAATTAAAGAATGATACTTTGAAGTCGTCACTAAAGTTTGAAGTCGACCCATTTCAAATCCAAACACCAATTCCCCTGTGATTAACCAAGCAATCACCGCAAAAGCTAATAGATGCAAGCCGTGCACGAACAATTTTATAAGAGAACTTAATCTCTAAGTGCCTGAACGAACAATATTATACGAGAAATACATTCTCTATGTACTTTGAAATATCCCAAGAATGATATGCTGAGAAGAAAATCAACCCATCTATTATCAACGCGGTCCCAGTGTTCAACCCCTTAGCGATAAAGCACCTTATGAACTATCCTAAAATAGCAGTTGAATGAACTCTGATAGCAAAATTCCACACACCTGTAGTTAGAAGGATCATTCCCTGTTTGATAATTAAAGAAAGCACTTCTTCCAAGATGAACCCAACCATGTTCGAACTATTCTGTGAAGAAACTATACTGTAAGTGTTTTTAAATTTTTTGCCAAGACGAAAAGAGTGAAGGACCATAATTTACAACAGAAGGAGTGAGCACGCTAGGAGACACGTAAGGTGGTGAAGTAGGTGGGAATTGACATATGTCACATTTTAATAGTTTTGATAAATTAACAACTTCGATACTTATTATCAGAATTATATAACGAACAAACCCAGTGAAATTGTTTTAATGATTACCAGTGAATGTAGTGAAAATATTATTATATGCTTTAAATCGTTCATATATATATGTATTGCTAGTTACTTAGACAGAGTTAATGTAAAATCGATGTATTTCCCCATTAATTTAGCGTAGATAGGAAGCATAATTATCCTATAATTAGCAAAGGAAAAAAACTTGTAAATGGTGAATTTTCCAAAAAAATCTTGCAATAATAGTAGAATAGTCCCAACCACATAAACCATTTCCCATAATAATGTTTGATACAGTTGGAAATGTAGGAGTCATCAGTGATAGATGTACAAAAAACAAAACAAAAAAAGAATCTTTAGTATAGTAGCTAGGCTATAACCATAGATAATCTTAGTCCGGTAGAGGAACTTTAGAAAGGGATATATAATAAAACAAGAAAAGTAATAGAGAAAATTTTTAAGCACTCCTGATTAAGCTTAAATAAAACTATAAAATAATACAATGTCAATTAAAATTACGTAGGACAAATAGTAAATAAATCCCGAATATTTCAAAAACACAAGGGCAAGCAAATCCTAATGACGGGGCGTCATTAAATAATGGGAAGGGTAATATGTACCTTGAGTAATATTTGATATATTTAAAATACAAAAAAAAAAAAATCTCTCCTTCTAAGGATACTTCCGACATAAATTAAACTCCCCCTAATTAAGCTTAAATCCCGTTTCAAACTTGAGTCTAAATTCTTAATCAGCAAAAGAAATTGCATTTTATTTTCAGCCAAACATCGGCACTAATCAAGGAAGGCGGTTTTCAATTTCGCGAAAATACTTGGCAATAAAAAAAATCACGAGATACAAAGTTCACTGGAAGTTTAAGTTATCATAGGAGTATGAATGTTTAATCATCAAAATGTTGAAAAATTATTGGATGGGCAGTTAGCATAATGAGTTTAGTTTGCAAACATAATTACAAGGTAGCGGGCCCTCCACAGGAGCTAGGCCAATCGTGAAATAGCTCTTAGCGTGCAGAATCAAGAATAGTGTTTTATAGTGTTAGAAAAATGTTTTTTGGGTCATTATTCAGAACCAAGGCATTATCATGACACACCTTATGTTTCTATCATTCCGTGAGCAATTATGAAATCAATAATCTGACTGAAGTGAAGCCTTGCTCATATGCATACGTTGTTGTACACCTGAAATGAAATCACAATAAAACTATTACTTTTCTATTTGTGTTTGTTGTTATTATGTGCCTGTATCTCATTACACAGTAGATAAATAGTTCAATTGTACTCCATAGGCAACACTCCTAAGGGATTTGATAATCCTACGAAGTTTGAATACGCTCCTGGATTCACGGCTCTCAAGTCAAATTAATCACTTCACGAGGAAATTCAAACGTAGTACTTTAATCCATTTTTATTTTCTTCCATAGGAAGTGGTACGATCAACGATACATCCTACTCTTCCTTACAAGTAGTGTAAGCTTTAGTGGCGCAAGTTTAAAATAGTAACGGCATAATAAAACTTAACGGCACAAGTGGCGTGATACTTAATGGTACAAGTGGTGCGGTCCTTTCCATCCCCCATTGCAGTTGGCGCAGTCAAAAGCGGCACAGGGCCGACAACCATTGAAATACACGAGACAATAAAATTCCCACGGCAGAACTGGCGGTATCTGAAGCTAATTAAGCAAATTCCCCCGGCAGAACTAAGCAAATTCCCACGGCAGAACTGGCACGGTCAGTCTTTATTGCCACAAGTGTAAAACTTATTACCACAAGTTTGCCACAACAGACCTCATTGCCACAAAAGTTATTCAAATCTGACTTAGTTTTCACTATTCTTGCTACTTGCACTGATCAAACCGTTTCAGATCCCGTTTAATTTTTACTATTCTTTGTATCTTTACCAATCAAACTTTTTCAAATTCCCGTTTAGTTACTGCGGATCTTCGTACATCTACTGATCAAACCGTTTCACACCCCATTTTGTTTTCACTGTTCTTGGTACTTTTATCAGTCGAAACGTTTCAGATCCCATTAAATTTTCATGGTTCTTGGTACTTTTGACGATCGAACCAACTAAAATCCCTTTATATTCACTCTTCTTGGTACTCCTACTGATCAGACCGATTCAATCCCCATTTTATTTTCACTGTTTTTGGTATCCTTACCGATCAAACCTATTCAAATCTCATTTAATTTTCACTGTTCTCGCTACTTTTACTGATCAAACTGTTTCAAACCCCAAATCGTTTTCACTCTTCTTGGTACTTTTATCAGTCAAAACGTTTCAGATCCCATTTCATTTTCACTGTTCTTGCTACTTTTACTCGTCATACTGATTAAAATCCCCTTTCATTTTCATGATTCCTTTTACTTTTAATGATCAAACTGATTAAAACCCCCTTTCATTTTCACTCTTCTTGGTGCTTTACTGATCAAAACGATTCAAATCCTATTTCATTTACAATCATCTTGGTATCTTTACTACTCAGCCCTATTCAAATATAATTTCATTTTCACTGTTCTTGGTACCTTTACTGGTCAAACCGATTTAAATCCTATTTCATTGTCTCTTTTCTAGGTACCTTTATCGATTAAACCTATTCAAATACGATTTTACTTTCACTCTTCTAGGTATTTTTACTGCTAAGTTCTATTCAAATACCATTTCATTTCCACTTTTTTGGTACCTTTATCGATCATGTACAATCAAATGCCATTTCATTTTCACTGTTTTTCATAATTTTGCAAATAAAAACGATTCAAATATCGTTTCATTTCACCGTTCCTGGTATATTTATCAACTAAATCAATTCAAATCTCATTCCATTGTCTCTGTTCTTGGTACCTTTATATACAAAACCTATTCAAGTCTCATTTGATTTTCACTGTTATTGGTGCTTTAATCCATCAAACTGACTAAAATTTCCTTTCATTTTCAATGCTCTTGGTATTTTTACTGATCACACTGATTCAAATCCCATTTTGTTTTCACTGTTCTAGGTACTTCTTCAAACCTATTCAAACCCCATTTCATTTTCACTGCTCTCTGTATTTCTAATGATTAAACTGATTCAAATCTCATTTAGTTTTACTGTTCTTGGTACTTTTATTGATCAAACTGATTAAAATCCCCTATTCATTTTCACTGTTCTACTTTACTGACAATATACTATATTTGCTGACAATTTGTATTCAAATCTCCTTTCATTTTCACTGCTCTTGGTTCTTTTACTCGTCAAACTGATCAAACCATGATTCTTTATACTTTAATGATTAAACCGATTACAACCCCTTTCATTTTCACTTTTCTTGGTACTTTACTGACCAAAAACGGTTAAAATGATATTTCATTTTCACGTCTCTTGGTATCTTTACCGCTCAGCCCAATTCAAATATCATTTCATTTTCACTTTTTTTGGCACTTTTACCGATCAAACTGATTCAAATCCTATTTAATTGTCTCTGTCCTTCATACCTTTATCGATAAAACCTATTAAAATTTTATTTTATCTTCACTCTTCTAGGTATTCTTACTGCTAAGCCCCATTCAAATACCATTCCATTTCTACTTTCTTGGTACCTTTATCGATCAAATCTAGTCAAATCCTATTTCATTTTCACTGATTTTATACTTTTGCTAATCAAAACGATTCCAATATCGTTTCATTTCACTGTTTTGGTATCTTTATCGAACAAACTTATTCAAATCCTATCTCACTGTCTCTGTTCTTGGTACCTTTATCGATCAAACCTATCCAAGTCCAATTTCATTTTCGCTGTTCTTGGTACTTTTACAAATCAAGCTAATTCAAATTTCATTTAATTTTCACTGTTTTTGGTACTTTTATTCGTCAAAGTGATCAAAATTCCTTTTTATGTTTACTGCTCTTGGTTCTATTACTCGTCACACTGATTCAAACCCAATTTGTTTTCACTATTCTTGGTACTTTTATCGATCAAACCTAGTCAAACCCATTTCATTTTTATTGTTCTTGGTATTTCTACTTATCAAACTGATTCCAACCCCTATAAATTTTTACTGTTCTTTGTACTTTTATTGATCAAACTTATTCAAATCACAATTAGTTTTAACTGTTCTAGGCATCTTTACTGATCAACTTTATTCAGTTCTCATGTCTTTTTCGCTGTTCTTGGTATCTTTACTGATCAACTCTATTGAAATTTCATGTCTTTTTTAGTTTTCTTGGTATATTTACTAATCAGCTCTATTCAAATCTCATTCTATTTTCAATGTGTTTGGTACCTTTACTAATCAACCCTATTTAAATCTCATTTCATTTTCTCTGTTCTTGGCATCTCTACGAATCAAATCTATTAAAATCTTATGTAATTTTCAATTTTCTTAGTATATTTAGAGATGAACCCTATTCAAATCACATTTTATTTTCACAGTTCTCGGTATCTTTACTGATCACCTCTATTAAAATCTAGTTTTATTGTCACTGCTGTAGGTACTTTTACCGATCATCCATATTCAAGTCCCATTTCATTTTTTTGTTCTTGGTGCTTTTATTGTTCAAATCTATTCGAATCCCATTTTATATTCACTCTTCTTGTTATATTTCCCTCTTTTTTCAAATACCCTTTGATTTTCACTCTTCATTGTCACTGCTCTAGGTACTTTTACCGATCAACCATATTCAAGTCCCATTTCATATTTTTGTTCTTGGTGCTTTTATTGTTCAAATCTATTCGAATCCCATTTTATATTCACTCTTCTTGGTATATTTCCCTCTTTTTTCAAATACTGTTTTATTTTCACTCTTCTTGGTATAATTACCGCTCAGCCCTGTTCAAAGACCATTTGATTTTCACTTTTCTTGGAACTTTTAACAATAGATGAGATTAAAATCCCCTTTCATTGTCACTGTTCTTTGAACCTTAACTGATAAACCTGATTCAAACCCCATTTGATTTTCAACGTTCTTGGCACTTTTACCAATTAAACTGATGAAAATTCCCTGTAAATTCTAAACCTTCTTTATTCAACGTCACAAGAGCTCCAATACCGAACCATGCTACTAAAAAGTTTTCTTTCTTTTTCAATCATTTTTTTGTTTATATTGCTCCTTATCCTTGTTTATTAGCCCTCAGAAGCACTCCAATACCAAACCATACTAGTAAAATGTCTTAGTATTTTATTTCAAACCCTTTTCCCTTTATATCGCTCATAAGCCTTGTTCAATCACCCTCGCAAAAATCCTGTATCAAACCAAAATCACACGGGAAACAAAAATTACTATCATTTGCTACAGTTTCCCATTTTTGCCGAGAGGGTGAACTGTAAACTGATATCAAACATGAGGTTCCTAATAATGTTTAATTTTGATCTTAAGTAATATCATTTGGGTGAACTAGATTCTGCATACCAGCCTCATGCCCTGATATAAGGCACCAAATTGCTTTTCTTTCAAACAGGACAATTACGGTGTGCCTACCCGAAATTCCATTGGAAATGAAAAATTGCTATAATTTGCTGCTGTTCTCCATTTTTACATAGACGGTGAACAGTAAACTGACCCCAAACAGGATGTTTTATGCAATGTTTAATTTTGATCTTACGTAATATTTTTTCAGTCAACTTGATTCTAATTACAATCTTCAAGCCCTGATCTAAAGCACCAAATTGCTTTTTTTCAAACAGGGCAATATTAGTAAGGGTATATGCTATACTACACTTGCTTAGTATAAAGCGACCAGAACACGACATATTCTGACCAAATGATATACTATACCGAGGTAAGACCCCCGAGGAAGTAAATCCTGCTATTGTTCATGCAAGAATTATGTAAATGATATACCTTATGCTACCTCATTTATATAGGTCAATGAACCATATTATAATGTTCGCCAAGTATAGTATAGCATTCAAACGGTCTGAAGGGTCTCAACTCAGGACATGAATATCCAGAAAAACTAAATGACAATAATAAATACAAATTTTTTTATTTGGATTGAATGAAACCGGTAAAGGGTCGAAATTTTAATCGCCTAGCAAAAAAAGGTAAATCTGAGATCTTGACTCTCACGCAACATCATATAAATATCAGAATAGGATTAGCATATATTCATCCTTCACAAGTCGACTGGTTCGATTGAACAAACTACACTTCTTGTCTGTGGTCACTATAGTACACAAGTATCAAGTGAGGAGTGCAGCCAATATAAAATATTGTTTAGTATTGGAATTGAAACTAATAAAGTCGTAGGTGCCGAGAAAAGAATGTTAATATAGAAATCCGGAATATGCATGAAGTTGAAACTAATAAAGTCGTAGGTGCCGAGAAAAGAATGTTAATATAGAAATCCAGAATAGTCCTTAGAAATCAAATAGTGATGGGGTTAGAAATTTAAACGAACATAATATGAATAAATTTTTGTATTTGGATTGAATGAAACCGTTAAAGGGTTGAAAATTTAATCACTTACCAACTAAGGGTAAATCTGAGGGAATGGTGACTCCCTAAGAGATATTTTTTTTAGGGATGTCTTGACAGTAATTATTTAAATTTCCGATGAGAGTGAAATCTGAGTGGATGTAGACTGCCAGCCAATACCTTTTGAAAAGGATTACATAGTATTGTGAATATGCATAAAGTCAAAATTAATAAAGTCGTATACATTTTAGGCAACGATACGACAGCCCTTGGACATCCATATCTCATTCATCAAGGACACCAGCCATCAAAGACCCCCACGACCAAGGACCCCAACCCCCACGGACCCCAACCTCCAAGGGCCCCAATACCCCCTCCCACAACTTTTTGGCGCATCCACCCCACTTTTTTTACACTTTTGTAAGTTAAATTTTCTTTAAACTTTTTTTTTAACTTTTGTTTTTTTATATATATTTTATTAAAATATAAATTTTTTGAACTTTTTTTTACATGTAATAAAATGTTTTATACAGGTTAAAAATTTTTTTTATATGTAATTACATTTAATAATTTTCTACATGTAAAAAAAATTCAAATTTAACATTTTCGAAATTTGAAATCAGAATTATATATATAAGTTAGTCGTGATTTTTACTATTCTGAAAAATAATATTTGTAGTAACACTTCTTTTTTTTACTTAGAATTTTTTCAGACTACATGTCTTAAAATGACAGGAAATATACTTAAAACAAAAAAAAATCAAGTTTAATATTTTCGAAATGCGAAATGAGAATAATATAGACATTTTAGTCGTGATTTTTACTGTTAGAAAAATAATGTTTTTAGTAACACTTTTCTTTTTTTTGACTTGGAATATTTTGAACTTGGAAATTTTCAACATTTTTTTTCTAATGTCTTAAAATCAAATAAAATATACATAAAACAAAAACAAAGATTCCTATGTGATATTTTGAAATACAAAATGAAGATGATATAGATATATGAATCATTTTTTTCTGATATTGTAGTGTTGTGTAGTGGTTTATCTTGTCAGTCTTACCTCAGTTGATGTTTCAAAGTGAAAGCACTTTGAAACAACAAGAGAGGTAACACTGAAAAGATAAACAACGACACAAGACTACAAAAATATCCTGTCTCACTTTTATACAAAAACATTTCAAAATACACTTTGAAACATCAACAGAAATAACACTGACACGATAAATCACGAGAAAACACTACAAAAATATCCTAAGTCATACGTTTAAAATGAATAAGAAATTCCAAAATACACTTTGAAACATCAAAAGAAGTAACACTGACAAGATAAATCAAAACACAATACTACAAAAATATCCTAAGTCATATTTTTTAAACGAGAAATTTCAAAATACACTTTGAAACATCAACAGAGGTCACTCAAACCACGACACAACACTACAAAAATATCCTAGGTCATACATTTCAAAGGAAAAAAAAAATCAAAAGTGCATTTTGAAACATACTGACAAGATAGATCAAGAAATAACACAACAAAAATATCCTAGGTCATACGTTTCAAACGAAAAAATTTTAAAATCATCTCTGAATCATAAAAAGAGGTAATAATGAAAAGATAAACCACAACATAGCACTACCAAAATATCCTGTCATAAGTTTAAAAAAAATCAATCTGAAATGCTGTTTGAAACAACAAAACAGGTAACACTGACAAGTAAATCACGACCAACACTACAAAAATAACCAAAGTCATATGTTTCAAATTAAAAAAAAATCCAAAATGCAATTCGAAACATCAGCAGAAGTAACACTGTCAATATAAACCACGACATAACACTTCAAATATATCCTAAGTCTTTCGTTTCAATCGAAAAACTTCCAAACTGCACCTTGAAACATCAACAGAGGTAACAGTGACAAGACAAACCAAGACGCAACACTACAAAAATATCCTAAGTCATACGTTTCTAACAAAAAAAATTTGCAAAATGTACTTTGAAACATACTGACAAGATAAATCACAACACAAAACTAAAAAAATATCCGGCCATACGCTTCAAATTAAAAAATTTCAAAATGCACTTGAAACATCAACAGAATGTAACAGTGACAAGATAAACCACGGAAAAACACTACAAAATATCCTAAGTCATACGTTTCTAAAAAAAAAATCCAAAATGTACATAAATACAGGTAGCAAAAGGCATCTCATTTGCATAATTCTTGCATGAACGATGGCATGATTTTATCCCTCAGGGGTCTTTCGTCTGTATAGTATATCATTTGGTCGGAATATATCGTTTTCTGGTCGCTTTATACGATGTACATGTAGTATAGCATACAACCCTTACTACTGACAATTACGGTGTGCCTGACCGATATTGTACTGGAAACAAAAATTGCTATCATTTTCTACAGTTTTCCATTTTTCCATTTTACATTTTTACGGTGAACAGTAAACTTATCCCAAACAAGAGGTTTTTCATAATGTTTAAGTAATTTTAAATTTTCTTAGTATCTTTACTGGTCAATTATATTAAAATCTCATTTCATTTTCACTGTTCTTGGTATCTTTACTGATTAACTCTATTCAGATCTAGTTTCATTTTCACTGCTCTTGTTACTTTTACCGATCAATCCTATTCAAATCCCATTTCATTTTCGCTGTTCTTGGTTCTTTTATTGTTAAAACCTTTTGAAATCCCATTTTACTTTCACTCTTCTGTGTATCTTTACCGCTCAGTCCTATTCAAATACCACTTCATTTTCACCCTTCTTGGTACTTTTACCCATCGATCTGATTAAAATCCCCTTTCATTGTCACTCTTTTGATACTTTTACTGATCAACCTGAATCAAACCCCCTTTAATTTTCACTTATCTTGGTACTTTTACCGATCAAACTGATTAAAATTCCCGCTCGATACTAAACCTTGTTTATTCACCCTCACAAACACCCCAGTACTGAACCATACTAGTAAAAAGTCATTTTTTTTATTTCAACCAGTTTTTTCTTTATATCGTTCCTTATCCTTGTTTATTTACCCACGCAAACACTTCAATACCAAACCATGCTAGTAAAATGTCTTTGTCTTTTTTATTTCAAACAATTTTTTTTTTATATCGTTCATAATCCTCGTTTACTCACCCTCACAGACAATCCCACATCAACCCCAAATTATACTGAAAACGAATAATTGCCATCATTTGCTACAGTTTCCAACTTTTACCAAGATGGTGAACTGTAAACTGATATCAAACAGGAGGTTCCTAGTGTAAAGTATGTAGAACATTAATTCGAGAAGCTTTTCCAGGTGTCGCATTTCTTAGTTATTTGGGCATTTATGTGTCAACGATAGCGGTCCAGGGGGGGGGGCACTTGGGACTAAAGCTAGTCGTGGGAAAGGAGCTCGTTCCCAGGCTTGGAACTTCTGTTCCAGGAAAGTTATATTCTTGGTTCATTTCTAAAGGGAGTCCATATTTCGCCTTCGTCGTAGCTACTTGTTCTTGTGCTACCTTATTTTCTCTGTGTGTATTCTCACGTTATTCAATAAAGACCTTATACCAACGTTTACTGACTATCTTTGAATTTACGTAAACCATTACATCTGCCAATTATAAAATGGCATATAGAAAGAACTAACCAGAGATTTACAGAGTAGTGGCAAGCGGTTAAAACTAGTGGAGCATATATCACTAGGGGAAAACCTCCAAGTGACATTTGAGTGACCGTTATAAGTACTTACGACATCTTACGCTAAATACTGGCAAAATATTGAAGAGCTATTTCGCCCGCTACCAAAATTGCTTGTGATATTGAGCCGCAAATACTGCAAAAGACTGATTAATAAGACATCGAAACGTTACGAGCTATTGAACTTTCTTCTATTCAAAGCGCCTTCTTGAAAAACACTTTCGTTTCAATGAAAATTTTGAAATAGGCTGTTACACAATGCCTAATATGGATTTCATCACGATAGCTTCTACCTACTAATTCAAATTTCTACAACTGACAGTCTCCGGTCAATTTCTATCTCCGTTTTGCCATTATACGGTTTATGGTTTTTCTTTGATTTATTTTATAAAGTCGGCGTGGGATCGACATTTGACAGTTTGCTACAAAAATATAACATTTTGAATACAACAAGCGAAAATTAATTCTCAATTGTGATTCAATTTGACAATAGTGATTCATTTTAAAACAACTACAATTGGATTTGGGACAGACTATCTTTCGCAAGTGATTTAACAAGGCTAAACAACCCAGTAAATTTTATTAGACCCTTGGTGTTAGAGGTGAACTTTATTGCCCAAAATATAGAGTCCGTAATTAAAGAACCGTGTTTAAAACAAATATTTAAATTTTAAGAATAATTGCTTTTTCAAATTTTAATCTCAATGTCAGTTTTTATTCCTATTCTTGATCTGGCGGAAACCGGATATAACAAAAAGGTTGCTTTTGATTTTGTAAAACAGTGGAGGGGACATGGCATATTTCCACCTCTTTTATTTGACTCAAATGATCGTGATTTTGATCAAGACGAACTTTATGATTACCTTCAAAAGATAAAGACATGGGCCCCAACAAACCTTTCAACTCCCCTCAGCAACACCCCAATTAATCCTCCAATAGAACAGCCTCAACAGTCCCAAGTAATAGGATCTTTAATTGACCCTCTTTCAGTAATAACGCCACTCACAAAGGCAGAAAGTAGAAAAATAATTGAGTTTGTTTCGTAGTTACAAAAATTTCAGTTGTTGTTAAATTGATCTGATTCAAGAGCTTTACAGACAGCGTCACTTTTGTCCCATGGTTTGTTTCGCCCTTTTTTTGAGGAACTGGATCCCTCGATTAAAAATTTGTCAAGTTTAAAACATGGTTTACTTGTAGCATATGCCCCAGGCAAAACAGTAGGCAAAATGGTTGCAGAGTTTGTAGGCGCGATTCAATTTAAGGATGAAACGGTATATCTGTTCAACAAAAGGATACAAAACTTAGAAAGGTCATGTAGGGTGTCCTTAGAAGCCAGTGAGGACGGTTTAGTCCTTGGAAGACTTGCTCTTAATGCATTCAAGGAGGTGATCAGACCGTTCTACAAACGCTATTTGTTAGAGCATAGCGCGGAAATTTTTTGTTTAGAGGATGCGTACAAGGTTGCAAAACAATATGAACAGATAGAACAGATAGTGGGGGACGGAGAGACGTCGTCTTCTTCTGACGAATATCTTTCTGCTCTGACGAGGGTGAAATTCGGAATCAAGGATGAAGGTTTTCAAGGCCGTAGGCGAGGAATTGTTCATGGTCAGGTAAGTTACGATAGTGGGCATAGTAGGAATAGTTATTCTGATGAGAGAAGAAAAGAGTGTCATACTTGCGGGGAGAGACACAGCGTTATGGAATGCCATCAAAAATGCGGATCATGCGGGAAACCAGGTCACCCAGCGGTTAATTGTTGGGATGGTAGGTCGTATGAAAAGAGGGATACGCGTTATGAAAATATACAGTGCTATTTTTGTAAGGAATATGGACATATTCGAGCCCATTGCGAAACAGCGAATACTCGTAGAAGTGCTACTCCAGGAAACGAGTGAACCGACCAAAACTGGGGGAAATGGTTGGTAGAAAGATTATACCCCAAAATATTTTTACTACTAAGTTAAGTGTTCAATTTAAATCATTAGAGCATATAATATTAGGTTCCAGTAAAATGTGGACTAGCAGTAGCAAACAATCTAATCGCAATCTGGGGGGACGCCTACAAGACCTTCTATGCTAACTTAGGCGACCTGCCAAGATAAATCATAACATTCAGTCCCCAATGCTCCATAAGAACAAGCTCGGTGATATAGAGTGTTCGGCATTTTTAGATTCAGTTTGTGATAGGTCAATAATTAGTGAAAGACTGTTTGACCGAGTCTCCCCTAAATTTCAACAGAATTTTATACCAATGTTAGCTCGTACTAAACCACTAGGGTCCGAGTCACTGCCAATTACTGGGAAAGTCATGCTTTCGCTTTGCGTTTCCGACAAGAACCGACAGAAGCGTTTAGATTGGGAGTTTTTTATTTTTCCTAATGTGGATTATGAGGTAATTTTTGGATGGGATATTTTGCATGCTCTGAATTCCACAATTAACCTCCATACAAATACCATTACATTTGGGTTATCAGCTAGACAGAATAACCCCTGCAATTTTCAGTCGTTTTGTACAGGTAGTGTTGTATTACCAAAAGCCCTTTCAGTTGGCCCTGGAACTATGAAAATTATCCAATTAAACTTTAAATCCAGAGATAGTAATGACGTTGCAAACGGTTTTACAATTTTATTCTACCCTTCAGATGATTTAGTAGACAATTTGAAATGCTCAGTACACGTGGTCACTCGTAATGCTAGTTAAGTGGCTATCTTAAATGACAGGGACACGGTAATAAAACTGTCTCGCCGCACGATTTTAGGAGAGTTTGAAGAAATTTCTAATGAATTGATTGAGGCCGCTAAGGCAGATATAAAAATAGAAACCGAGATAAGTTCTTCACAAAAGGAGGAATGGGATGATGATACTTCTATTAACGGTTTCCAGCTAGATCATCTCACTGGTAAGCCTTTACTGAAAGGTAAACTGTGCAGCCTTCTAGTTAAATATAAAGAAATTTTTTCGCGCCATAGTTATGACATAGGAAAGAATGACCTGTTTAAATACAAAGTTGTAATTGATCCAAATGTTCCACCTCCACAACCAAAATCATTCAATTTACCACTTGCCATGCAAGACGTCGCACAAAAGCATATCGCTGCGCTTTTAAAGGCTGGCGTCATCAGACCTGGACGAAGTGAATTTTGTAGCCCCGTTTTCCTAATTGGAAAGGCGAAAAATGGTGAGATTGCTCCAAAACACAAATGGAATTTGGATAACTCGAGAATAATTTGGGATATGAGAGGTATTAATAAAATGATCCAAGATTCAGCGTGGCCTATGCCTCTTATCAAAAATGTCCTTCAGAAATTAAGCTCCAAAAATAAATACTCCATTTTGGACATGAATCATGCATATTATAATGTCGAATTACATAAAGATTTACAAAAATATTTTTCATTTAACTCACCAGAAGAAAAAATGTATACTTTTATGAAGGCTCCAGAAGGGTCAAATATCTCTGCTCGAGCCTTTTGTCAGTGGGCTAGTATTTTATTTGATACCGAAACTTTCGGAAATATTGTGACATTATACATTGATGATATTTGTGTTGCGAGTAGGGGTGACGATAATGATCATTTGGCAGACCTTGAAAAACTGTTTGAAAGGCTTTTGCAAAATAATGTTAAATTGTGAATGAATAAATGCCAATTCTTCACTGAGCGTCTGGAACTATTAGGACATGAAGTGACTCCAGCGGGCATTGCGCCGCTCAAGAACAAACTTGACGCCATAAAAGTCATTCAACCTCCCAGAGATATAGCGGAACTTAGATGTTTCTTAGGACTAACAAATTGGTACCGCTCCTTCTATTTGAATTACGCAAAATTATCGGCACCACTAACGAAGCTACTCAGAAAAGATTCAAAATGGTCTTGGGGAAAAGATGAACAAGAGAGTTTTAACTCGTTAAAAATGGAAATAAACAACCCAAATTCTGTATTTTTAGCGTTTCCTGATCTATCAGAGAACGCTTCATTTTGGAATGGCGGTAGATACATCCGGTGATGCTTGTGGCGGTCTCCTTCTACAGATAGATGACACCGGACGGTTAAGGCTAGTCTCCACATTCAGTAAAGTTCTTTCGCGCCAATTTAGGAAAATGGATAACATTTCACGTGAGCTCTTCGGAGTGGTACAATCTATAAAACACTTTGAGTACTATATCTGGGGAAGGGAAGTTCATTTTCTAATCGATTGTGAAGCAATTACATTGCTCCGTAAGTGTAAGGATAGGTAATCAAAGCTGTATAGAATTTCGCTAGTATTAGACAGTCCCTTGTATCACTGGCACCATATACCAGGGAAAACACACGCTGCCGACATACTATCTCGACCAGCGAAAGAAATTGTAGAGGCTACTAGACCCTTTTCAATGACGGATGATGGGTTAGAATTTTTTGCCGCACCAGAAAAATTTAAAGAGATTAATTATTTAGGTTTAGACCACAAACATATGGGAAAACTTCAAAGAGAAGACGCCACATTAAAAACTTTAATTGAATATCTTGGGGTGAAAGGAAAAAGGTCTGTATAGCTACCCAGGAAAAGTGAACTGGTTTTGAGGTCCCGTGGGATGGTACTGATGCCTCACGGGATGGTTTTGTTGCACTGCGAGATGGAACTGATGCCTCGCAGGGCGGTTTGGCTACCCAGGAAAAAGGAGCTGGTTTTGAGGTCCCGTGGGATGGTACTGATGCCTCACGGGATGGTTTTGTTGCACTGCGAGATGGTACTGATGCCTCGCAGGGCGGTTTGGCTACCCAGGAAAAAGGAGCTGGTTTTGAGGTCCCGTGGGATGGTACTGATGCCTCACGGGATGGTTTTGTTGCACTGCAAGGTGGCACTGATGCCTCGCAAGGTGGTTTGGCTACCCATGGACACGGAGCTGGTTTTGAGGTCCCGTGGGATGGTACTGATGCCTCACGGGATGGTTTTGTTGCACTGCGAGGTGGTACTGATGCCTCGCAGGGCGGTTTGGCTACCCAGGAAGAGGGAGCTGGTTTTAATGTCCCGCAATATGAGGTTGATGCCTCGCAGGACGGTTTTGATGCCCCATGGGATGACGTTCTTGTTGAAGAAACAAGGACAAAATTGGAAAAGATACCATGGTTGAAACATCTTGTCGATGGAATGTTCATGAGTGATGGTGTATTGTACTGCAAATCCAGTATGAATGGAGATCTAGAATGTGCACAAACACCAAAACTGATGATCCCCGAAATGCTGATTGACACTACGATTAAATTAGCTCATGAACATCCCCTAATAAGTGCACATTTAAGTAGCCAAAAGACGCTACAAAATCTTCAGGCTTATTGTATTTTCAAAAATATGGGAAAAAGTGTAGACATAGTTTGTAGAAATTGTCATGTGTGTCTCTGGAAAAATAAATTCCATGAAATCCCCCATCCACCGTTAGGTCGGAGTGAAGATCCTTCTCATGTCGGTCACATGAGGAGTATGGACACTTCTGGGCCATTACCGAAAACGGATGAAGGGTTTGAGCATGTAACAGTAGCTGTAGAACATTTCACAAAATTTGTTGTTCATGAGAGTGTAAAGAATATTTCCGCAAAGTCGATTTTGAAGTTTTTAAATGAAAAAATTATTTCTTATTTTGGGTTATTTGATATATTGCTCACGGATAAACATGCAAGTTACCGTTCTAAATTGGTGGAGGATTTCTGTGCTAAGCACAAGATTGATCACCGATTTTCTAGTGGCTATAACCCATTTTCGAATGGTTTATGTGAAAACCGAGTAAAGGCTTGCAAAAACATATGCAAGGCCTACTGTTATGAATCCGAGTCTAATTGGTCGGAGTATATTCCAAGTATTCAACTGGTACTCAATAGCGCTATTTCATCAACCACAAAATTTCAACCATTCCAACTTATGTTCGATCGACAACCGATTTCCTATCTTGATTTAAAGTTACTGCGACCGCGATGGGACGACTTCAACAGTTACAAAGAGTTTGCAGCTAGCCAAGTCCAACAGCTTTTCTACCTCCATAGTGTTTGTCGCAAGAAAATCGAAATTTCAAGAGAAGTTCAGGCCGGACAATATAATAAAAACAACACAAAAATTCCAAGGCTGAAAGAGGGAGATATTACCTATGTTCAGGATATGACATGCAAAGGGTTAAAATTAAATTTCGCGGTCCATATATAATAATAAAAGTAATACAACCAAACCAAGTTTTCCTACTACAGGGACTAGACGGAAAGGGCACCAGAAGAATAGTAAACATCAGACTAATGAAACCAGTCAAAGACCCCTCCGTATTTCTTGCGAAAAATCCAGAGGACTCTGAGTATGTAAGTAATAAACCAGTCACTAAAGAATCGGAAAAGACATTAAATGATGTTGTGCGTTTAGGTCAGCGTTTAAAAAAATTTCTTTATGTATAGATGTACCAGTAGCACAGCCACAAAGTTTAAGAAATAAAGGTAACTCAAGCACTGCCTACTTAGAATCAAGAAGCCAAAACGGGGAATTAACAGTCCAGGAGTCCAATACCACCAACCCATTATTTTTGAATGTAAACACAGGGGATACTCACCTTGACATGACTAATGTATCTACTATTTTGTCGAAACATACTAGTCCTACAAGTAATACTGTCCAGGAGAGTAGCACCAATAATAATGTAGAGATATCCCCAGCAGTACTTCCATTTGTTGAACCACAAGCTAGTAGAGAAAAACCAAATAGGTCTAAACCGAGGCGTTCCGCAGCACTAAAACCCCGAGGATTTTATTGGGAATAAAATCTTAACGTCATTGCAGCAGGGTATGAATTTTAAAGTTTCTGCAATTTCATTTATTTGTCGCTGGTATTTTCAGGATTAATTAGCCTTTCTCGGTCATTCCTTTTGCCCTAATTCAAACTTTATACATAATCCCAACTTTACTTGTCCTCATCAAATACAGGGGTATGGGGAACAAGTCTACTTTAATGTATACAAAGAAAAATGAAGTGTTAAAATATCCAGTTTCCGACTACTATTGTTAGTGTGGTTCGTTTATACTATGTAAGTTTTACTTATGCAAGTATTGTGTAGTGTTTGTATTATGTAATTGTTTACTAGTTCAAGTAGAGATGCATTATTGAGTCCGAACAGAACCACGTGGTTCTGTCGGCATTTTTAATGCTGACGGGAGTCCTAATAAGGGCATAGCCTCCCTAGGGAGAAAGATTGCGTAATCGGGTCAATGACCTCTTTTTCCAAGGTCGATTTATTTGATGTTTCTATGTGTAATAGCTCCGGGGCGAAGGTTGCACATGCGCAATGAATTCTAACGGGAACAATGTTATTGATCTAGGACTCGAGGGGGAAGTGAATTTCCAAGAAATTGATTGCGTAATCAAAGTGTGTCAACAACAACAACATCGACCTTGACATTCGCTGAGAGCGTGCACTTACAACATCAACAACATCAACCTTGTAACACCTGTGCTGTCGACCTCAATTCACCTATCGTGAATCAATAATTCCCCTTAGAAACAACATAATTAATTTCCCCTTTCTTGACAGATCAATCAATCAATGACATCATCTGTCAGACTTTAAAAATTTTCGCCTAGAAACATTTCTCCGGGAATAGATCCAAATCATTAATGTCTTTGCCTCGGGAACAGTTCTACTGGTCGAACTCCAAAAGATATTAATAACCAAAGGCCTTGGAAAACAATTCTCCAAAGAAACATCTTAGCGATGAATTGTTTTAGCGCGGGAATCAGGTTTCTTATTAATTTGAAAAGCGTTAGCGCAGAGATGCCAATAACAAAGGAACACGCTGAATTTACGTTTAGGGATTATTTGGGCGAAACCGTTTTAGACAGGTTATGGAATTATTTCGGCGAAACAGATAGAGACATTTTAAAAGAAGATTTTTGAAGAGATTTTGGAAGAGGTTTTGAGTGTGGTCGTTATAATACACAAGTTTCATTTGAACAGTGTTGTGAGGTCCCCTACCCCAACCCCAAAGGGTTCCAATCCTCCTACCCAAACCCCGAAGGAAGCCCCCGGTCCTCAAAAGCCCCCCAAGCTCCCAAAGGCCCTCCACCGGTCCCCAAATGTCCCCCAGGCCCCCAACTGTCCCCCCGGACCCTCAAAGGCCCCCCAAGCTCCCAAAGGGCCACCGGCGCCCCCAAAGGCCCACCCAGACCCCCAAAGGCCATCCCCGGGCCCCCCAAAGGCCCCACGAGCTCCCAAAGGACCAACGGGGTCCCAAAGGCCCTCCACCGGCCCCCAACTGCTCCAAAGGCCCTCCCCTGGTCCTCAAAGGCCCATCGAGCTCCCAAAGGACCAACGGGGTCCCAAAGGCCCTCCACCGGCCCCCCACGGCCCCTCCGGCCCCCCCAACGCCCTCCCCGGGGCCTCACCGGTCCCCCGGGCGCCCAAAGGACCAACGGGGTCCCAAAGGCCCTCCACCGGTCCCCAAATGTCCCCCAGGCACCCAAAGGCCCTCCCTGTGCCCCAAAGGCCCACCCAGACCCCCAATGGCCATCCCCGGGCCCCCCAAAGGCCCATCGAGCTCCCAAAGGACCAACGGGGTCCCAAAGGCCCTCGACCGGTCCCCAAATGTCCCCCAGGCCCCCAAAGGCCCTCCCTGTGCCCCAAAGGCCCTCCCCCGGCCCCCCCCCCACACACACACACACACACACACACACACACACACACACACACACACACACACACACACACACACACACACACACACACACACACACACACACACACACACACACACACACACACACACACACACACACACACACACACACACACACACACACACACACACACACACACACACACACACACACACACACACACACACACACACACACACACACACACACACACACACACACACACACACACACACACACACACACACACACACACACACACACACACACACACACACACACACACACACACACACACACACACACACACACACACACACACACAAACAAACATACATAGACACACATACAAACACAGATATCCATACAAACACACACCCCCACCCACACACACTCTCACTCACACACACACACACACTCGCACACAATCTCAAACACTCAAACACACACACACACATACAAACAAAAACAAACACACAAAAATACACAAACACATAAACACAAACAAACAAACACACACACACACACACACACACATACAAACACACACACACACACACACACACAAACACACACACTTATACACATACAAACTCACACACACACACACACACACACACACACACACACACACACACACATAGGCACGTGATGTCTGAAACCTATGATTTGGGCTATGTAATTTCCTTTTCTGACTTTTCATAACCGGATTTCTTAGTCTTTCGTAGGTGTGTGGTGTCTGAAACCTATGATTTGGGATGTGTAGTTTGCTATTTTTTGACTTTTCTGAGTAGGATTTCTTAGCCATTCGTAGGTGTGTGTTGACTGAAACCTATGATTTGGGATGTTTAAGTTGCTATTTTTGACTTTTCTGAGCTAGATTTCTTATCGTTTCATAGGTGTGTCCTTTCAGAAAATTATGATTTGGGAGGTATAGTTTGCTTTTTGAACTTTTCATAGCTAGGATTCTTAGTCACTCATAGGTGTTTGTTGTCTGAAACTTCGAGTTTGGGATGAGTAGTTGGCTATTTCAGACTTTTCTGAGCTAAGGTTTCTTAGTATTTCGTAGGTGAATGCTGTCTCAAACTTATGATTTGGGATATGTAAATTACTATTTTGGGCTTTTCTGAGTTGGATTTCTTAGTCTTTCATAGGTGTGTGATGTCTGAAACCTATGATTTGGGATGTGTAGTTTGCTATTTTCGACTTTTCTGAGCTAGGTTTCTTAGCCTTTCATAGGTATGTGTTGTCAGAAAATTATGATTTG